>NC_142810.1:9340648-9640648 GCF_049724085.1 Artemia sp. Qi Xiang Cuo | reverse complement strand
AAGAATTTTTACTTTAGCGCAAAGAGCTTGATATTGACTAAGGGAAGAACCCTCTAATATACGTAAAAATATATACTTAATAAAAAACCATAAAAAAAGCGACACGACTCAATAGTAATCAAAACTTTAAAAAACGGAATTTTCATGTCAATAAATGTACCAAAAGAATGGGCTTATATTGCTGATTCTAAATATATAAATTTTATTAAGTTTAGTATTACTCATCAAAGGCTCCCCTACAAGTGAAAGAATTTTAATGAAAATCACACCGTCAGATTCAGCGTATCAGAAAACCCTATTACATTGGTTTCAAGCTTATATCTGCAAAAATGTGTAACTTTGTATTTTTTGCCATAAGAGATCACGGATGCGTGTTTATAATTTTTTTTTTTTAAGGGGTAATCGTACCGACCCCGTGGTCCTACAACATCAAGAGAGAGCTCATTCGAACAGAAATTAAATGTTATAGTGCCCTTTTCAGAGACCAAAAATGCTGGAGGGTAACTTGGCTCCCTCCCATGCCCCTTTTTTCCCAATTTCGTCTGATTCACAAGGAACAAATTTTTTTGTACTTTCATCAGAGATATTTATTATAATTAACGGCCTTTGTGATTAAGGAGTCTTTAAACTGAAAGTAAGGAGCGACATTAAAACTTAAAACGAACAGAAATTATTCCGTATATGAAAGGGGATGTCCCCTCCTCAACGCCTCGCTCTTTACGCTAAAGTTTTTATTTTTTAAAAAAATTATGTTTTGGGAAAGTCAAACTTTAGCGTAAAGAGCGAGGCGTTGAGAAGGGGATATCTCCTTTCATATACGGAATAATTTCTGTTCGTTTTAAGTTTTAATGTCGCTCCTTACTTTCAGTTTAAAAAACTTTTTTTTTATTTAATACCTTTAAGGATTCTTGGGATCCCTTAAGTTAAGAAAAATAATACATTTCCTCAGAGGTACCTTAAGTCCCAAAGCGTGTTGAGAATAAAAAAAGAGTATGTCCATTTACGGGTAATTAATCAGGATTTTTAGCTCACTTAGCACCTAATCACAATCTTGGGGTAGAAAAAGTGGGTGAATTTTTAATAAAAATTGCGATCTGATGAAAACTTTTGTGGAGGATTCTACCTTTGATTTTCGATCAAAAGTATCAGCCTATTAACCAATTACTTTTTATTGGACGTGTAAAACTCAAATTGTCAAACTAAAATGGGCTATCAAACAGTTCGTGGTAACGAACTGTAAATAAGGAGCGACACGGCTCAATAGTAACCAAAACTCTAAAAAACAGAATTTTGATACCAATAGATACATCAAAAGAATCAAATTTTTATGCTGATTACAAATATGTAATCAAATTTAGTTTTACCCATCAAAAGTTACATGCCTGAGAAAATTTGCCTTACATTCGAAAAAAGGGGGAAACAACCCCTAAAAGTCATAGAAATTTAATGAAAATTACACCATCAGATTCAGCGTATCAGAGAACCCTACTTTAGAGGTTTCAAGCTCCTATGCAAAAATGTGGAATTTTGTATTTTTTGCCAGAAGAAAGATCATGGATGCGTGTTTATTTGTTGTTGTTTTTTTGTTTTTTTTTTGTTTGTTTTTTTTCCCAGGGGTAATCGTATTGATCCTGTAGTCCTAAAATATCGTCAGAGGGCTCATTCGAAGGGAAATTAAAAGCTCTAGTGCTCTTTTTAAGGGACCAAAAAATCGGAGGGCAACTTGGCCCCCTCCGACGCTCATTTTTTTCTGGAAGTCACCCAATAAAAAATTTGAGATAGCCATTTTGTTCAGCATAGTCAAAAATATAATTAATATGTCTTTGAGGATGACTCAATCTCCCACAGTTCCCAGGGGAAGGGCTGCAAGTTATTAACTTTGCCCATTGTTTACATATAGTATTGGTTATTGGGAAGTAATGAAGTATACAGACGTTTTCAGGAGGATTTTTTTTCCAGGGGGGGGGGGGGTCGGGATCGGAGCAGGGGTTACGGGGAGGATCTTTCCATGGAGGATATTTCATTGGGGGAAGGGACATTTCCATGAAGAGGGTGCCAGATTTCCCAGCATTATTTAAAAAACGATCAGAAATTAAATAAAAAACAAGTTTTTTCAACCGAAAGCAAGGAGCAACAATAAAACTTAAAACGAACAGAAATTATTAAGTATAGGAGAGGGTTCGCCCCCTCGTCAATACTTCACTCTTTACGCTAAAGTTTTTTTTAGTAATTTCAAAAGAGCTATTTATTCTAATAAATCGGCCTCTGTGATTCAGAGGTTTGTGATTCTAACAAAATTCGAACTTTGGTGTAAAGAGTGAGGTATTGACTAGGGAGTGAACTCCTTAATATACGTAATAAAAATATACAAATATAGAAATTCGTTACGTAACTTAATTTGTAAATTATGCCAGAACAAAATTTCGAGAAAGCCAATTAGCCAAAAGAAGGAAAATAAATACGCGAATTTCATTTTAATTATTGATGTACGGTAAGCTAAAATCAAAGCTTCATTAATTCAAAACCGTTCAGAAATTAACTAAAAGAAAAAGTTTTTTAACTGAAAGTAAGGAGCGACATTAAAACTTAAAACCAAAAGAAATTATTCCATATATGAAAGGGGCTGTCCCCTCCTCAACGCCTCGCTCTTTACGCTAAAGTTTTTTATTGTTTTAAAAAATAAAGTTGTTAGACAGTTAGCGTATAGAGCGAGGCTTTGAGGAGGGGACACCCCCTTTATATACGGAATAATTTCTGTTCGTTTTAAGTTTTAATGCCGCTCCTTGCTTTCAGTTAAAAAAACTTGTTTTTTTTAAAGTTAATTTGTCTTAGATGAAGAACATCAAGAAATAAAAAGTATTTCAAGTATTTCATGTCTAGCGTGCTAGCAAATCGGCTAGGACGGATTGAAAGTATTATCAAGTAAGGAGCGATGCAGCTAAATAGTAACCGAAACTGTAAGAAACAGAGTTTTGAAAATAATAGATCTACCAAAAGAAACGAATTTTGATGCTTATTTAAAATATGTAAAATTCATTAAGTTTAATGTTACCCATCAAAAGTTATGAACCTGAGAAAATTTGTCAAATTTTTGAAAAAGCGGGAAACACCCCTAAGAAATCAAGTGATCTTAATCAAATTCACACCATGAGCTTCAAAATATTAGAGAACCCAAGTGTAGTGGCTTTAAGCTCCTATATACAAAAGTGTGGAATTTTGATTTTTTTGCCAGAAGCAAGATCCCAGGGGTGATCGAATCGAACTGGTGATCCAAGAAGATTGGATGAAGGCTAATTTGACCGTAAATCAAAAGTTCTAGTGCCCCTTTTTAAGTGACCAAAATATTTGAGCTAACCCCCCACCCCCTTTTTACCCGAAATTTTTTATCAAAATTTTCTTCAGTGTGGTCGAAAAATCTAATAACTATGTCTTTGAGGATGACTTGACCCCTTTCAGCCCTCGGGAAGGAATGCAAGTTATGCATTGCCCATTGTGTACATATATTTTTGGCTATTGGGAGTTATAAAAGTTTTTTCTGAGGGGGGGGGGGAGAGATTTTCTGGTGGTGCTTCTTACGTGGGAGGATCTTTCAATGGAAGAGTTTTCATGGAGAAAGGGAATTTTCCATGGAAGGGGAGCCAGATTTCCCAGCATTAATTAAAAAAAATATAAGAAATTAAACTAAAAAAACAAGTTTTTTCAACTGAAAGTAAGGAGCAATATTAAAACTTAAAACAAAAAGAAATTATTATGTATATGAGGACGTCACCCCCTCCTACGCTAAAGTGTTTTTTTTGTAAAAAGCTTATTATTCTAATTAAACGGTCCTTGTGTATCAGGAGTCATTCTTAAATAATTGGAACAAAAGGTTAAACTATAGCGCAAAGAGTGAGGTACTAAGGTGGGGGCAACCCCCTTATATACGTAATAATTTTAGTTCGTTCTAAGTTTGAATGTTGTTCCATAATTTCAGTTGAAAGAATCTAGTTTTTTTTTATTTAATTAATGATAGAAGCAAGCATATCGTACCCTTTGATTGGTTCAACATCCCACTCAACCAACACTGAATTTTATAGCTCAAGGACACCCGCAGGCAATTTTTCAGGAAAGGGTGTAGAGACCAGAATATCAGTTGCGGGTCGGGGCACAGGAATATAATTAGATTATTGTTTTCTTTGGATTAAGTTTATTATCAAATATATTTAGAAACAAATCTCAAATTAAAATAGTAACTAACATTGCATGCAAAATCCATGCAAACTCAGCAAATTCCAAACGGTGAGGATTCGAACCTGCAACTCATCGCAGAGCTAAGCCGCCTGAGGCAAACATAGCTATACACGCCCATCTTTCATCCCAATCTATTCAAAACCTTTGTCTTCAAACCCTACAAAGAAGCTTTCATTTCCCTTTAATTTTTCCTAACAACATCCTCCCAACTAATTGAGGGGCGACTTCCTTTTGGATTGGCATTGAACAGTTGCTCGACAAGGTTAATCTGCCATTTTTCATCAGGTTAATCTGCCATCTGTCATTTTTCAATCTGCCATCATGCCCTAGCTATCTCAACCTTTCTCTCATAATATAGTCCTAGAAAGTGAGATTGGCCCACAATTTTATTACAGCTTACTGGTTTAGATACGGTCAGTCAGTCGGGTAACCAATATAATCTATATGCAATGTCTTTGGAAAATATCTAGCAAATCATCCTCCGATTTTTTGGAGCACCCACACTTCTGAACCATAACTGACCATTGTCATTACTGTAGCTTCAGTTTTGAGAAGGTTCTAGAGAGTATGTATTATAGAGTAAAATATAAAGAGATTTCTTACAAAAAAAGTTAACTTTTTTTGTAACTTTTAAAAAAAAGTTACAAAAAAACTCTTTGAGCCGAATTCTTTATTTGTAAATAACGCAAAAATTTGAATAATAAGAAAATATTAGTCAAACAAGTTAAAACAAGTCAAGATAATAAGTTAAGATAATTTAAGAGAGTGAATTTTATAACCCACTTTTGTTAAAATATCCTCTTTTTCTACTAGAGGTCCGTGTTTTGCACTCTAAATTTGTAATACTGTCTTTCGAACTGATTTTAATCCATCACTTTGTTCGAGATTTCATCTTCCTTGTCTATCAAATTGATAAGTTTTTTTTTCTGAAGCTTCGCTCAAACAGCCTGTGTTTCCAACAACTTGTTTAGGACATTCTGAAGTTGCTTCTAACTCATTAATTTTCATTTGAATATATGCAACGTAAGATTTGAGGCATAAAGTTTCCTCTTCATATTTTTCAGCACTTTCTTCCTTCTCTTTCCAAATTCAACAGTATTCCTTATTCAAATTAGTAACTTCCTCTTTCAAAGACGCGACACCATAAACAAAGTTTTTTTTTAGACGAGAATCATTTTTCGAAATTAACTCTTTCTTTTCCCTTTGAATACTTCTTGCAAATACATCTTTGACTAGGACGTCTTGAAAATGCAGTATATTTTCTGTCTTCAATCGATCAGTATCCTCCTTTAGAGAAGTATTTTCTGTCTTCAGCCAAGCAACATCCTCCTGTAGAGATGTGTTTTCAGTGAGAGTGATTTTCAGTTGATGCTCCATATTGGCTGGTATTTCATTTTCTCTAAAAAATGTCTTGTTTTCAGTTTGCAATCTAGTAAAAAAAAAAAATTCAATAGCGATACTTCACATAAAGCAGCAGCAAGTTGAGTTTTAGCTATATCAAGATCAGTTAAAGAGGTAATAACGTCAGTCAGTTGCTTCTTTTTACTTAAAATTCGTTTAAGATCAACGTCTGTCTTGCCCATTTCCGGCAACTTTATGAGATGAACATCTTGTTCTTTACCCATTGCCAAAAACTGATCTGCACCTACAATTTTGAGTTTTCCCATCTGATGGACATGTTTTTGTGACTCAATGAGATTGCCTTCTAATAGCTTGTCTTTTTCCTGCAGACTTGTTTTCATTGCAGAAATTTTTCCCTGAAAAAATAGGAGGAAATTAGAAACATAAAAAAGGAGCTTCACAAAAAAAATAGAATGAGAAAGAAAGCCGGTCCAAGAGATGGCTAAAGGGTGAAACGAATTGACAAAAGAAGTGAAAAATAGATTGGTTCAGCACCACACAAAATCTAAAGCTGTGTCACTCGAGTGAACTCTTAGAAGATGTACAATTCCTAGTAATTAGATTGAGTTACAAGATTAGCGGCCTATGATATTAGTTGGACCACAAAAAAAGCTATAGGGAAAGAAGTCCTGTATCATCGACAGAACAATTACGCTGTGACAGTAAATAGCGATGTGGTCATTTTTTTTTTTTTTTTTTTTTTGGTGTGTGTTTTGTTTTAGACCAGAGCACTTTGTATCGAAGGAGTCGTCGTCGAGACTCCAAAACTAGATCATTCAAATGAAAATGGAAGGGAGTAGTCCCCCTTTTACAGTCAACAGTGATTGGAGGGCAACTAACCCCTCTCCCACTCCCACCATTTCCCCAAGCACATCCAACCAAAATGTTGAAATAGCAATTTTATTCAGTGTAGTTGAAATATCGGTAAATTATGTCTTTGAGGATGACAGCCCCCCCCCCACAAAGCCCTTATAGCAAGAGATTTAAGTTATGCCTTGGGGGTAAATATGGCTTATGAAGATAAGGTTTATATAGAAATTATTTGAAAAAAACTACGTTTTCTAAAGAGTTAAAGAGGCTGAGTTACAAGGTCGAACCTTAAAACGTACAGGGATTAGGAGGCACAGTTGGGGGCTGCCGCCCCCAAACCCCCGCTTTCGCAGCCTTTAAATAAAAAAAAGTTTTTTAAACTGAAAATAAGGAGCGACATTAAATCTTAAAACGAACAGAAATTATTCCGTATATGAAAGGGGCTATGCCCTCCTCAACGCCTCTTTCTGTACGCTAAAGTTTTTATTGTTTAAAAAAAAGAGTTGTGAGAAAGTCAAACTTTAGCGTAAAGAGCAAGGCGTTGAGGAGGGCACAGCCCCTTTCATATACGGAATAATTTCTGTTCGTTTTAAGTTTTAATGTCGCTCCTTACTTTCAGTTTAAAAAACTTTTTTTTTTATTTAAAGGCCGCGAAAGCGGGGGGTTTTTGGGGCGGCAGCCCCCCAACTGTGCCTCCTAATCCCTGTACGTTTTAAGGTTCGACCTTGTAACTCAGCCTCTTTAACTCTTTAGAAAATGTAGTTTTTTCAAATAATTTCTGCACTTTTTTTTACAGTTTATTACTTATTATTGCTTGACTAACTGTTAGCTGATCGTGTCAGGAGTTAAAGTGGGGGGGCGGCCGCCCCCCAAACCCCCCGCTCTTGAACATTCTTGTGTTAAGGCTTTTAATTCCTGAATACTCAAATCACGTCGTACAGGGTGCCTCCTAATCCCTGTACGTTTTAAGGTTTGAACTTGTGACTCAGCCTCTTTAACAGCCCCCCAACTGTGCATCCTAATCCCTGTACATTTAAAGGGTCGACCTTGTAACTCAGCCTCTTTAACTCTTTAGAAAATGTAATTTTTTTCAAATAATTTAAAAAAGAAACTGAGTTTCTTTTTTAAAGTTTAAATTCAGTATATAAAAATTTGCTCTGACGGTGAATCGAACCCGGGTTTTCTTACTGACAGTCTGAAGTTTCAAACGCTGGACTAAAGAGACACAATTGTAATTGTTTTTTAGTAAATGGAATCTATTTTTGACGCAAGCAAATTCCCACAAAACTTGATATTTGGTTTTTGGAAAACAGGGAAGGAGTGATCAGATTGAGCTGAAATTTCGATGACAAGCTCCCAGGCCCCAGGAAAGCTTATCCTTTAAATTTTAGCCCGATCAGACAACGTTAATGGGGGGTTGCGGTGGGAAAAATTAACATGGGCTATTATAGGAAAACGAGGTTTTTCATAAATGTAAATTCGGGGGATAATTTTTTCGGTCTGAAAATATCAAAAGGCCCTAATAGGTCAAATTCTGCTTCGAATGAGTCCTCATTCACCCGGATCAGTTGCCAACTGTTGCCTGTAGGCGTGGATAAGAAAAAAAAAGAAATTAATTTTAAGTGGCTATATTTGGTTTTTTGAAAACAAGGAGTGATCGGATTGAGCTGAAATTTCGAGGATAAGCTCCCGGGCCCTAGGAAAGCTTAACCTCTAAATTTCAGCCCAGTCGGGCAACGTTAAAGGGGGGATGTGGTGGGAGGGTCGAAACTTCCGGCCCAGTTTACCCCATGAAGATAAAGTCAGAGGAGGATGAAATTTTGCAAGTTTCTTAGTTTGAGCTTGGACTACAAAATGCAATTACCGCCGTCTCTCTGCGACCTCTAGGACCTGAAATCGCTTAACATTGTGGTGGATCGCCTCTTTATAGAGGCACAAGTGTGCCTCCTTGAAGGTGATATTATAAACTTTGGAGGGGGCTTATAGGATTCTTAATAAGAAGTTCTAGTGGCTCTTTTAAGATTCAGAGTGATCGGATGATGGACAACTCCCCCCTCCCTCCAAACACACACCTCGTATTTTCCAGAAATGTATGTGATAGAAATTTTGGCATGGCCATTTATTGTCGTAGAAATTTCAAAAAAGGCTCTTGCGATTGGGAATTGAAGGGTCCAGTGCCTCTTTTAATAGTTGAAAACAATTGGAGGGCAACTAACCCCCTTCTTATGGCCACCATTTCTCCAATCAAATCCAATTGGAATTTTGAGAAGGCCTTTTTTTTAAGTGTTAGTAAAAGGTTTGGATATTAGGTCTTTGAGGACGACATCCCCCCACAGCCCTCAGGACAAGGGTCGTAAGTTATACCCCCCCCCTCCACACACAATAATCTTGTATTTCCACGAAATAAATCTGATAGAAATTTTGAAAGGGTCATTTGTTGTCATAGAAACTTCAAAAAGGCTCATTGATTGGAAATTTAAAGGGCTTTTTAGAGTATTCAAAAAATATTGGGAGAAATCAACCCCCCCCCCTCAAGCCCATCCCTTCCCAGAATACCCGATCAAAATTTGGAGATAACTATTTTGTTCGGCGTAGTTGAAAGGTATGAAAATTATGTCTTTGAGGATGACAATCCCACCCCACAGCCCCCAACGTGAGCAGGGTATCATAGGAAGTGCAATCGCGCTGCCTAAGTAAAGAACGATGTTGGCACAATGTATTATTTTTTTTTTTCCCCCATACCAGGGCACTTCGTATCGAAGGAGTTGTCATAAAAACTTGAAAAAGGGCTCATTCGACTGGAAATTGGAACGGCTAGTGCCCTTTTTAATAGTCAAAATAGATTGAAATGCAACTAACACCCCTTCTACGCCCACCATTTCCCCAAACACATCCAATCAAAATTTTGGGATAGCCATTTTGTTCAGTGTAGTTGATTTTCAGATAGAAATTGTGTTTTTGTGGAGGAGACTCCCTCACAACCCTAAGGGCAAGGGTTTGAAGCTATGCCCTGGGGGCAAATACGAACGATTTTGGCACAATGCATTATCTATATTTTTTTCCTTTAGACAAGGGCACTTCGTATCGAAGGAGTTGTCGTAGAAACTTCGAAAAGGGCTCATTGAATTGGAAATTGGAGTGGCTAGTGCTTTTTTTAATAGTCGGAATTGATTGGAAGGCAACTAACACCCCTTCCACGCCAACCATTTCCCGAAAAACATCCAATCAAAATTTGTAGATAGCCATTTTGTTCACCCTAGTTGATTTTCAGATAGAAAATATATTTTTGAGGAGAACACTTCCCCACAGTCCTCAGTGTAGGGTTATAAGTTATGCCCTGGGGCATATAAGGTTTTTATAGAAAGCGTTGTCGTAGAAACTTCAAAAAAGGCTCATTCGATTGGAAATTCAAAGAGCTGGTGCTCTTTTTAATAGTCAAAGGTGACTGGAGGGCAACTAAACCCCTTCTGACGCCCACCTTTTCCCCAAACACATCCAATCAAAATTTGAAGATAGCCATTTTGTCCAACGTAGTTGAACATTCTGGAAATTAGGTCTTTGAGGATGACAACCCACCCACAGCCCTCAGGGCAAGGGTTGTAAATTATGCCCTGAGGGCAAATAAGGTTTTTATGGAAAGCGTTGTGGCTGAAACTTCAAAAAGGGCTCATTCGATTGGAAATTGAAATGGATAGTGCCCGTTTTAATAGTCGAAAGTGACAGGAAGGCAACTAACACCCCTTCCACGCCCACCATTTCTTCAAAAACATCCAATCAAAATTTTTAGATAGCCATTTTGTTCTGCTTTGTTGATTTCCACATAGAGATTATGTTTTTGAGGATGACACAACCCCACAGCCCTCAGCGCAAGGGTTGTAACTTATACCCTGGGGGCATATAAGGTTTTTATAGAAAGCATTGTCATAGAAATTTCAGAAAAGGCTCATTCGATTGGAAATTCAAAGGGCTAGTGCCCTTTTTCATAGTCGAAAGTGATTGGAGGGCAACTAACCCCCCTATCACGCCTACCTTTTCCCCAAACACATCCAATCAAAATTTTGAGATAGCCATTTTGTTCAACGTAGTTAAAAGCTCTGGAAATAAAGTTTTTATTGAAATCTTTCTCGTACAAACTTGAAAAGGGCTCATTCGATAGGAAATTCAAAGGGCTAGTGCCCTTTTTAATAGTTGAAAGTGATTGGAGAGCAACTAACCCCCCTTTTACGCCCATCTTTTCCCCAGACACATCCAATCAAAAATTTTAGATAGCCATTTTGTTCACCGTAGTTGATTCCCTGATAGGAATTATGTTTTTGAGGAGGACACATCCCCACAGCCCTCAGCGCAAGGGCTGTAACTTATACCCTGGGGGCATATAAGGTTTTTATAGAAAGCATTGTCATAGAAATTTCAGAAAAGGCTCATTTGATTGGAAATTCAAAGGGCTAGTGCCCTTTTTCATAGTCGAAAGTGATTGGAGGGCAACTAACCCCCCTATCTTGCCCACCTTTTCCCCAAACATATCCAATCAAAATTTTAAGATAGCTTTTTTGTTAAACGTAGTCGAAAGTTCTAGAAATAAGGTCGGAAGTTTTTATTGAAATCTGTGTCGTAAGAACTTGAAAAGGGCTCAATCGATTGGAAATTCAAAGGGCTAGTGCCCTTTTTAATAGTCGAAAGTGATTTGAGGGCAACTAATTCCCCTCTAACGCCCCCCTTTTCCCCAAACACATCCAATCAAAATTTTGAGATAGACATTTTGTTCAGCGTAGTTCATTTTCAGATATAAATTATGTTTTGGAGGAGGACACATCCCCACAGCCCTCAGCGCAAGGGCTGTAAGTTATGCCCTGGGGGTATACAAGGTTTTTATAGAAAGCATTGTTATAGAAACTGCAGAAAATGCTCTTTCGATTGGAAATTTAAAGGGATAGTGCTCTTTTTCATAGTCGAAAGTGATTGGAGGGCAACTAAACCCCTATCAAGCCCACCTTTTCCCCAAACACATCCAATCAAAATTTTAAGATAGTTATTTTGTTCAACGTACTTGAAAGTTCTGGAAATTAGGTCTTTGAGGATGACAACCCCCCCCCAAGGCCCTCAGGGCAAGGGTTGTACGTTAGGCCCTTGGGGTATATAAGGTTTTTATAGAACGCGTTGTCGTAGAAACTTCAAAAAGGGCTCATTCGATTGGAAATTAAAATGGCTAGGGCCCATTTTAATAGTAGAAACTGATTGGAAGACAACTAACACTCCTTCCACGCCCACTATTTCCCCAAACACATCCAATCAAAATTTTGACATAGCCATTTTGTTTCACGCAGTTAAACGTTCTGAAAATTATACCTTTCAGCAGGACACCCCCCCACAATCTTCAGGGCAAGGGTTATAAGTTATGCCCTGGGGGCATATAAAATTTCATTGATATGTATGTCATAGAAACTTGAAAAGAGCTCTTTTAATTGGAAATTCAAAAGGCTAGTGCCCTTTTTAATATTTGAAAGTGATTTGAGGGCAACTAACCCCCCTTTCACGCCCGACTTTTCCCCAAACACATCCAATCAAAATTTTTAGATAGCCATTTTGTTCAGCGTAGTTGATTTCCAGATAGAAATTATGTTTTTGAGGAGGACACACCCCCACAGCCCTCAGCGCAAGGGCTGTATGTTATGCCCTGGGGACATATTTGTTTTTATAGAAAGCATTGTCATAGAAACTTCAGAAAAGGCTCATTCGATTGGAAATTCAAAGGAATAGTGCCCTTTTTCATAGTCGAAAGTGATTGGAGGGCAACTAACCCCCCTATCACGCCCACCTTTTCCCCAAACACAGCCAATCAAAATTTTAAGATAGCTATTTTATTCAAGTTTTGGAAATTCACGCCAGTTTACGTAGCCGAAACCTGGCAGTTGAACCAGGAGCAAGAAAAAAAAATTCTTGCTTTCGAAAAAACATGTTTTAGAAGAATTCTCGACCACCACTGGCGGCAGGGGATAAACAACCAATCCATCCTTGCTAAAACAGGTCAGCCTATTGTGACAGATTCTATAAAAGTTCTCCGATGTAGATACCTTGGCAAACGGCAACGTACTTCGTATGGATCTTAATACTTCCACTGGTAATAATCGGGTACACCTGGCTGACGCAGAAAAATTTGCAGTGAAAGTACCATACATATCTGCCATACATATCACCGAAAGTACCATACACATCATACATAATCGGCAGACACAGAAAAACCTTGCACTGAAAGTACCATAGATATCTGCAAAATCTAAACACCTGAATCCAGCATCATTGGAAGGATATACTGGCAGAAGCAAACTCGCGGGAAGATAGTACCCTAGCAGTAGTAATTAATCCCTAGCCCAGAGAGTCAGAATTTACAGCTTTTGGAGAAGTTCATAGTCTGTAAATCGCGGATTATTTCAAAATGTTAATATTGGGAATCAAAAAGTGTAGAGGTCTTTGGTTATTTAGTTAAATAAACAAAATTCTACGAATTTACGAAGGATGATTTTTTTTTTACAATAAATGAATAAGAAATTTAAACCATTTTTAGCTCATCCTGAGATCGAAAAATTATATGAAACTGAAACATCTTTATTTCTTCAGGTTCTAGATCTAAGACAAATTTTTGATTGAAGATGATCATTGTCATTTCTTAAGCAGTACACAGTAAATTTTGTATGTGTAAACCAGGCCGTATCCAGGAGGGGTGTATAAGGGGTTTGATCCCCCCCCCTAAATGTTTGTCCGACTCGTAAAAAAACTAAAAAAACGAATATTATAAATTATTGATGTGTTTTTTAAAGTCTTTTTGTGACCCCCCCCCTAAAAAATCCTTTGTAAAACTCCCCCTCCCCAAAAAAATCCTGGGTTAATTTGCCTGAATTTTCATTAGAAATTGTTTATATTGCTCTTACTTTTTCCCTACTTTCTGTCTACTTCTAGAAATAATCCAGGGAAATTGTCCGGGTGGAATTTTCAGTGGGGTTGTAATTGTCTTCAGCTTTTACCACGGAGGAGATTTTCTGCAGGAGGATTTATCCATGGGAGAATTTTCCATAGGAAAAACTCTATACTACGGAATTTTCCGCGGGATCAACTTTCTTCATGCTTTGAAAAACGAGCATATATTAAACTGTTTATCAAATGAATGTATGCTAAGGAGAATTTTTCAGGTGGAAAACTCCTCAAGAAATTTTCAGGGAGGAATTTTCAGCGAAGATGGAATTTTCAGGGATGAGGGTATTTTATGTGAGAAGTACTTTCCACGTGGAGTGAGGGAATTTTCCACGAGGGAGAGTCGGATTTCCTGTCATTATTTGGAAAATGATAAGAAAATAAATAGATTTTTTTTGCTCCCCCCCCCCAGCCCGAAAAAAAATGCAGGTTAGGTGTGTTGTTGAACCAACCAATGGGTACGATAAGCATGCTTGTACTATTAATAATACTTTTAATCCGTCCTAGCCTAGTGGCTAGCAAGCTAGACGTGAAATATCTTTTTTATTTCTTGATGTTCTTGATTTAAGACAAATAATCCATTTTATTTTGGGAATTTGAGTTTTAAATATCCAATAAAAGTCAATAAAAATTAATTTGTTGAATACACTGAAACTTTTGATTGAAAATCAAAGGTGGATTCCTCCGCAAAAAGTTTTCATCAAATCATAATTTTTTTTAGAATCACCCGCTTTTCCCCCCCAAGATTGTAATTAGGCTCCAGGTCTGCGGAAAATCCTGATTAATTACCAGCAAATTTATGTGCTCTTGTTTTTATTCTTAACACATTTGTGGACTTAAGGTACCTCTGAGGAAGTGTATTATTCTACTACCTTAAGAGATCCCATGAATGTTTGCAGGAAAATAGATTAAATTTTAAAATACTTCATCTTTTACAGAATATATAGCCAATTCACGAAAACTTAAAGGGTAGGGACAAAGTTTTTTATGAAGACACAAAAAAGATATTTTTCAAATATTAGAGGTATAGGGAATACTAGGCCAATATTTTATTTTGTTTAATTAAAACACCTAAAACAGTATTTTTTACCGAAGAGGGTATTCTCAAACTCTTGAGGAAGATTACCCCCCCCCCCCATTTAAAGCTTCTTAATTTTTTAACGCATCTTAATCCGACTCTAAACTTGTTTTAACATAATTAAAAAAGCATTTTCGTTTTGAGTGAAGCACATCCGCGCAAACACAGAAGATTGTCTTCAGGTTGGGGGAGGAGTGAGCAGTAGTAAGAATAAATTTTGGATAATTTAAATATGAGGCACCCAAATACATAGGAAATTTATTCATTGCTCCCCCATCCCTCCTGCATAAGGCCATGTGTATAACTTCAAAATTTGGTAAAATTATGTGGGAAATATTGGGTATTGTTGAGAAAAATCCACATTTCCTGGGCTGCCTGCTTGAATTTCCCCTTTGTATGTGCTTGACAGCTTATTTTGTGGAAAAAGTTTTTTTAATTAATTTCTGTTCGTTTTATATTGACACGGTCTTTTCAGGGAAAAAGAAAACAATATTTTAAATCTTTTCGTTTTTCAAGTCTTTATAGTTTGGCCTGCTATTTGTATGCTGGAGAAAAATTTTCAGCAATTTTTAAAAACATACACCCTTTAATAAATCTTGACAAAAACAGTACTGTTTAATTTAGTTTCATACCTCCTCTAGTTGACCTGAAATTGAAAATTTAATACTATTCGCAAAAACTCTGTTTACTTTCTTTGATAGCTTGGATACACTTGCGCTATTTTGATTTGGTTAAATTTTAAGAGCAGAAGTAGCCCCGAAAATTTGAACATAATACCCTCAGTCGTTTTTTTGATACTGCTGAGATGCCTTATGGGGAATTAGCATTATCACAGTGCATTTTGATTTAATCTTAAGGCAACATTTAGTTCATAAACATAATGGGTAAATGGGAATGGAAGGGGGATTAGTTGCCCTTCAATCACTTTCGACTATTAAAAATGGCATCAGCCTTTTCTATTTTCAATCGAATGAGCCCTTTTCAAAGTTCCACGACAACTCCTTCGATACGAAGTGCACTGGTCTAAACAACAACAACAACAAAAAATATTACTAATCAGTTTCGACTGTTAAAAAGAGTACTAGCCCTTTGAATTTCAAATCGAATGAGCCCTTTTTCAAGTTTCTACGACAAAGTTTTCAATAAAAACCTTATATGCCCCCAGGGCATAAATTATAACCCTTGCCCTGAAGGTTGTGGGGGAGTGTCCTCCTCAAAAACATATTTTCTATCTGGAGCTCTACTACGCTGAACAAAATGGTTATCTCAAAATTTGTATTGGATGTGTTATGGGGGAATGATGGGCGTGGGGGGGGGGGGGGGCTAGTTGCCATCCAATCACTTTCGACTATCAAAAAGGGCACTAAAACTCTCAATATCCAATCGAATTAACCCCCTTTGAAGTTTCTGCGAAGACCCCTTCCATATGAAGTGCCCTGCTCTAAAGAAACAATAATACATTGTACATTGTGCCAACATCGTTCTTATATGCCCTTAGTGCATAACTTAAAACCCTTGCCCCGAGGATTGTGGGGGAGTGTCCTCCTCAATAAGATATTTTCTATCTGGAAATCAACTACGCTGAACAAAATGGCTATCTCAACATTTTGATTGGATGTGTTGGGGGACTGATGGGCGTGGTAGGGGGGCTAGTTGCCCTCCAATCACTTTCAACTATTAAAAAGGGCATTACCCACTCCAATTTCCAATCGAATGAGCCCTTTTCGAAGTTTCTACGACAACTCCTTCGATACGAAGTGTCCGGCTGAAGAAAAAAAAAGACATTGTGCCCACATCGTTCTTTACTTAGGCAGCGCTAGCGCGCTGTCTATGATTGATACCTTTGGAGAGTTAAGGTACCTTTGGGAAGATGTATTATTCTTCGTACCTTTGGGAAGTTGATAGTTTATGCTTATCATATAGAACTAAAATAGTAATATCCGGCAATTTGTCAAAAGTATGCTAAATGTTCTAATTAGTTAATTCCTTTGGGGATGATCTTGCCTACTCTGTCATAATTTCGGGGAATTATTGGCAATATATAGTGTCAAAATTAAGTTTATTGTTGATCAGTTGAAGTTTTGAATCAAACTGTAACAAGCTAAATAACCTTGGAATCTACGAAATGTCTAAAGGTAAAATATGTTAATTAAATAAAAAGAGTTACCTTGAAAAATATACTAGCAAACTCATGAAAATACAGAGGTCGGGGGGAAAATTTTTGTTGCTATTACATAAAATAGGCATTTTTCAAAATCTAGCTATAGAGAGAATATTAGGCTATTGTTTTTATTTAATATCCTTTATTGAAAATACCAAAATAGTTGTTGTTTTACCTAAAAAGGTGTTTTCAAAATATATAGATCAATCGCCCTTTCCCGAATCAGTACCTCTTAATTTTTTGTAACGCATCTTAATCAAACTTTAAACTTGTTTTAATGTAAAAATAAACCCCCCCCCTGGATACGGCCTTGAATAATTTAAATATGAGGTGCTAAGAAATTTCGGAAAAATAATAATTTGGACTCCCCTCCAGTCCAATGCTCTGTGCATAACTTCAAGAAATTGGCAAATTACACGGGAAATGTAAAGCATTGTTTAGAAAAATCCACATTTCCTGAGCTGCCTACTTGAATTTCTCCATTGTATATGCTTGACTAACCTTTAATAAGGCATATTTTCAGGAAAAAACAGTCATTGCAAAACTAGCTCTCGTACGTTTGTCTGATAACAGCGATTTATTTTTCATTTGAGTGAAACACGTCCCAGCACACACCGAGAATTGGCTCCAGGGGAGGGGGGAGGGTAGAATGGAACAGTAGTAAAAATAATTTTTGAATAATTTAAATATGAGTTACCCAGAAACCAACAAAAAATGAATGGAATTGCAACGAGGGAAGGGGCTCTAAAACGCATTTGTAAAATACCCCTTTCTTTAGTTCTTAGTTAAGAATATAAACTATTGCAACTACCTCTCGTACGTTTGTTTGATAACAGGACTTATTTTTCATTTTTTTACGGACAAAATATTTAAAACTAGTTGATTAAAAAAAATCTCTTAAAGGGTGTTTTCCTAAACTTAGCGTACAATTATCCCCCCTCCCTATCAATTGGAATCTCTTAATTTTTACATACAGAGGACCATGCACATGCAGAGGATTTTCTTCGCGGGGGGAGAATATTAAGAAAATTTTTGATAATCTATACATCAACTGCCATTCTGGTATCTGCCCCCCCCCCTGAATAATTTTCTACCGACTCCGCTGAGCTGTAAAATTCAGAGCAGATTGAGTGGGATGCTGAACCAACAAACTATATGCATGCTTCTATCTATTATTAATACTTTCAATCCGTCCTCGGTTTCAAGGTCAGTTTGGAAAAAAAAGAAAAATTTTGTTTCTTTTTTTCAGAAGAAAAATCACGGATGTGTGTTTAATTTTTTTTGCAATGATCCTAGAATATAGGGATGAATCTTGAGCATAATTATTGGGGGGCATGAGGAATCCATACCCAGATAGTCATGGGGCATGAGATATATAACATTTTGTTTCTCCACATTATTTGGGGGAATGCCCCTTTTGCCCCCCCCCCCAACTGAAGCCCCTGCTAAAATATCAGGGAACTCGTTTAAACGGAAATTAAAAGTTCCAGTGGTCTCTGAAACTATAAAAGTTCCAGTGAGTTTCTTAAGTAGCTAAGAGGATTGGAGGGCCGTTTAGCCCTCTTTTCACCCAAAGCCGTCCTATAGAACTTTAAAATGGCCTGTTTGTTCAACAGAGTTTACAGATCCAATTTTTAAGGGAAATAAAAGGAGGACAAATTTTGGGGTGGAATTTTCCGCAAGAAATCAAATTCTTTCGCTGTTTTGTACTCCAAGATTCTAATTAGGTGCCAAGGCGACTTACCAGGGCCGTATCCAGGATTTTTGTTCAAGGGGGGTTTTTACCAATTTTTGACTTTTTTTGGGGGGGGGGTTTACTAATTTTTGACTAATTTTACTGATTTTTACCTAGGTTTTACTATTTTTCGACTTATTTTCGAGTCGGTCAAAAAATTTCGGGGGGGGGGGGGTTCAAACCGGGTAACCCCCCCCCCCTGGATACGGCCATGCGACTTACCCTGATTAATAAATCACAAATGAATAAGTTTTTTTTTTATTCTCGATACCTTTGGAGAGTTAAGGTACCTTTGGGTTGATGTGTTATTCTTGGTACCTTTGGGAAGTTAATAGTATATGCTTATCAGTTAGATGTAAAATAATAACATCCGGCAATTTGTCAAAATGATGCTAAAATGTCCTAAATAGTTAATTTCTTTGGGGATAATCTTAACTATTCACTCATAACTTCGGGTCAATATTGGCAATATATAGCATCAAAATTAAGTTTATTGCTTATCAGTTGAAGTTTTGAATCAAACTAACAAACTAATTTTGGAATAACTATGGAATCAATGAAATGTGTAAAGGTAAAATACGTTAAATTCAAAAAAAGAGTTAATCTCTTAAATAATATAATAGCAAACTTATGAAAATACTGAGGTTGGGGGTAATTTTTTTCTATTACACAAAAAGACATTTTTAAAAATCTTGCGGTAGAGGGAACATTAGGCTATTGTTTTTATTTTAGTATCCTTTAATGAAAATACCAGAAATAGTTGTTGGTTTACCTAAAAAGGTGTTTATAATATATAGAAAACAATCCCCTTTCTCCAAATCGGAACCCCTTAATTTTTCGTAACGTATCTTAATCAAACTTTAAACTTGTTTTAATGTAAATAAAAAGGAATTGTATTTTTGAGTAAAAGACAACTACGCACACACAGAGGATTGTCTCGAAGGGAGAGGGGTTGAACAATAGTAAAAAAAAACTTTTATAATAATTTAAATGTGAGGTCCAAGAAATTTGGGAAAAGTATTAATTTGGACCCCCCCCCCACGTCCATTCCAAGACTCTGTACATATTTTCAAAAAATTGGCAAATTACATGGGGAATGTTAGTTTTTGTTCAGAAAATTCCACATTTCCTGGGCAGCCTACTTGAATTTCTCCTTTGTATGTGCTTGACTAACCCTTAATAAGGCAAATATTTTTTTTTCCTTTTTTTAATGACAAAACGAGCAAAAAAATAAATGAGATTGCAATGGGGAGTGGGACTCTTGATCACTTTTGTAAAATACATTTTTCTTCATATATCATTAAAAAAAATTTGGTACTAGGACACGTACATAGATTTGATACAAGAACTTTTTTTTTACTTTTTTCAAAACTGAATATTTTTAACTAGTTCATTAAGTTTTAATGATTAAAAAATTAAAATGCATGTAAATAAAACTTGACTAGAGATGTGCTACTAGCCAAAAGTTACAAAGTGCGTACTTGAACTACTGCTTCTGCTGCAGTAAAGCAGTAGAAGTGCTTATTTGGGGAGAGGGAGCAAATACCCCCACCAAGTAATTTAATGAAACATTATTATATAGCCCATACCCCTTGAATCTCCAGATGTGGACCACTTGGTCCCCCCATCCCAATAAAAATGTTGGAGCTCCGCCCCTGACTACTCCCACTGCTAAGATGTTTTATAGTCAATTAATTTAAATATAATCAAGTATGAATCAAATATCAACTTCCTTTATTTACGAATAATTAAAACTGATCTGAATTAGTGAGTAAATCTCCCCCCCCCTGCTCACATTTAAAATAAATGAATAAAGATGGTTCAGTCAGCTTACAGTAGCAGGCTATTTTAATGCTTTGTATGTTATTCAATAAAGAAAACAAGTTTTTTAAACTGAATGTAAGGAGCGACATTAAAACTTAAAACGAACAGAAATTATTCCGTATATGAAAGGGGCTGTCCCCTCCTCAACGCCTCGCTCTTTACGCTAAAGTTTTTCTTGTTTAAAAAAATAAAGTTGTGAGACAGAGTCAAACGTTTTTATTAGTAATAAATATACGTAACTTACGAATTAACTTCTATATTCATAGATTTTTAATACCTATATTAGGGGGTTCGCCACCTAGTTAATACCTTGCTCTTTAAGCTAAAGTTCGAATTTTGTTCCAATTCTTTAAAAATGACCCCTTAATCACAAAGGCCGTTAATTAGAATAAATGGCTCTTATGAAAGTACTAAAAATCTTTGGCTTAAAGAGCGAGGCATTGACTAGAAGGTGAACCCAATCATGTAGCTAATATTTTTTTGTTCGTTTTCAGTTTTGATGTTGCTCCTTACTTTCAGTTGAAAAACTTGTTTTTTTATATTTAATTTCTGATTTTTTTTTAAATAATGATGAGAAATCCGACGCCCCCTTCATAGCAATGTCCCTTCCCCCATGAAAACTTCCTTCATGAAAAGATCCTCCCATATAACCCCCGATCCACCCCCACTACCAGAAAAAATTCCCTTGAAAACTTCTGTATACTTCCCAATAACCACTATTATATGTTAACATTGGGTAAAGTTCATAACTTTCAGCCCTCCCCCTGGGGGCTTCGAGGGATTAAGTCATCCTAAAAGACATAGTTATAATATTTTCGACCATGCTGAACAAAATGGCTATCTCAAAGTTTTACCCCTGGGGAAAACCCCTGGGGGGTTTTCCCAGGGAAAAGAAAAAAATACGATCACCCCTGGGGAAAAGAAAAAAAACAAATAAACACGCATCCGTGGTCTTTCTTCTGGCAAAAAATAGAAAATTTCACATTTTTGTAGATAGGAGCTTGAAACCTCTACAGTAGGGTTCACTGATACGCTGAATCTGATGGTTTGATTTTTATTAAAGTTATATAACTTTTAGGGGGTGTTTCCCACTTTTTTTAAAAATCAGGCAAATTTTCTCAGGCGCGTAACTTTTGATAAGTAAGATTAAACTTGATGAAACTTATATATTTGAAATCAGAATTAAAATCTGATTCTTTTGATGTATCTATTGGTATCAAAATTCCGTTATTTAGAGTTTCGGTTACCATTGAGCCGGGTCGCTCCTTACTTACAGTTCGTTACCACGAACTGTTTGATTCGGCGATTATCATCCTTACTAGAGTTACCTTTTTTTCTCAAGCTACCCTCTTTCTTCTATTTTTACAAGTTTACATTTTATGTTGTTTCTAATATGTGATTCTGCCTCTCTGTCAAGCTTGTTGTGTGATGGCATCTATAAGTTGTACTTTTTATGTATTTATTTATAATATATAGTTTATTTATTTTATATTTTACGCTTTACTGGAAAAAACAACAACAACAATGACCGTGGATTGTCAGTTTAATTGACATATACCGATATATATTCCTTAAAGTTTTGATAATTTTTCATTCATGAAAATAAGAAAAGTGAAAAATTTAAAGCGTATTTTGTTTTCAGTAAAGTGCAGATTATGTTCTGGTCTTGAGAGGGTAAGAGGGGTTAACAGCCCTACTCATGTTAATTTTTGCTCGTTTTGAGTTTGACTCGGCTGTTTATTGTAATTTCTGTTCGTTTTGAGTTTCATTTATTTATTGATAGTGATTTGTGGTAGTTTCACGCTTGGAAGATTATTTGACTATATTTCTGCAAATTCTTGGCTTAACAGAGCTCTTTACTTTTCTTTGAAAAACTTGTTTTGTGGAAAAAGTTTTTTAAATTAATTTATGTTTGTTTTTTATTGACATAATCTTACTCATGAAAAGAATAATATTTGATATATTTTCGGTTTTTTCTATAAGAATTTATAGTATGGGTTGGTATTTGTATGTTGGAGAAACTTTTTTTAAACAATTTTTAATCCTGACCCAAACAGTATTTTTTCATTTAATTTTAAAGCTTCTGAAGTTGACCTGAAAAATAAAACTTAATATTATTCCCAAAAGATCTATCGATGCTCTTAGAAAACCTGAATCCACTTACACTCTTTTTACTTGTTCAAATTGTAAGAGCAGAAGTAGTAATAGCAAAATCCGAGAAAATATTTCCACTTAATACACCCACTCGTTCTCGATATATTGCTGAGGTGTCTTATTGGAAACCATAAACCCAATGCCTTTTGATATATTTTAAATAAAATCTTATTTTTAAAACATAATGGTCCAATTGCATAATTGTGGGGTTTTGACATGCCTAATATCTTTACAGACATGGTTTCTGGACCATTCTACTATGCTGAATAAAATATCTGTTTCAAAATTTTGACTGGAAGAGTTTTGAAAATGAATGGGATTGAAAAAAAGGCTTCTTTCCATCCAATCTGTTTTTACTCTTAAAAAGGGCACCAGAACTTTTAATTTTGAATGGAAATAAGCTCCTTTAAAAGTTTCAATGATATGACTAGCTATTACAGAGTGGTGCTGCGTATGATATTGCTTATATGCCCTTTAAAAAACCTACATGCATACAGTTTATTCGTTTAATTGAAACTCCTAAACGTTCCCTAGGAGTTTCATCTTAATACCCTTAGCGTCATTAGTTACAGTAACTGTATGGGCAGTGTTAATAGTATACACATAGTCAAACTTTTGTTCAGCCATTTTGTTCAAAGCAGTTGAAAGTTCTTGAAATTATGTCTTTCAGTAGGGCACTCTCCCCACAGTCTTCAGGTCAAGGGTTATAAGTTATAACCTGGAGGCAAATACGGTTTTTATTTAAAGCTTTGTCGTGAAAACTTGAAAAAACGGCTCATTCGATTGGAAATTCAAAGAGCTAGTGCCCTTTTTAATAGTCGAAAGTGATTGGACGGCGACTAATCGACCTCTTACATCCACCTTTTTACCAATCACATCTAATCAAATTTTGAGATAGCCATTTTGTTCAACGTAGTTGAAAGTTCTGGAAATTAGGTCTTTGAGGATGAAGAGCCCCCCCCCCAAAGCCCTAAGGGCAAGGGTTACAAGTTATGCTCGGGGGGCATATAATGGTTTTTATAGAAAGCGTTGTCGTAGAAACTTCAAAAAGGGCACATTTGATTGGAAATTGAAATGGCTAGTGCCGTTTTTAATAGTCGAAAGTGATTGGAAGGCAACTAACACACCTTCCACGCCCACCATTTCCCGAAACACATGTAATAAATATTTTGAGATAACCTTTTTTCAACGTAGTTGAAAGTTCTGGAAACTATATCTTTCAGCAGGACATCCCCCCCCCCAGAGTCACAGCAAGGGTTATAAGTTATGCCCTGAGGGAATATAAGGCTTTTATTGAACGCTTTGTCGTAGAAAATTAAAAAGTGGCTCATTGGATCGGAAATTCAAAGCGTCAGTGTCCTTTTTATAGTCGAAAGTGATTAGAGGGCAACTAACCCCTCTCTCATGTCCACCTTTTCCTCAAACGCATCTAATCAAATTTTAAGATAGCCATTTTTTTCAACATAGTTGAAAATTTTTTAGCTTAGTTCTTTGAGGATGAACCCCCCCCCCCCCCACAGCCCTGAAGGCAAGGGTTGCAAGTTATGCCTTTGGGGCATATAAGGTTCTTATAGAAAGCGTTGTTGTAAAAACTTCAAAAAGGGCTCATTCGATTGGAAATTGAAATGGCTAGTGCCGTTTTTAATAGTTGAAAATGATTGGAGGGTATCTAACCCCCTCTCACGCCCACCATTTACCCAAACAAATAAGATCAAAATTTTGAGATAACCATTTTGTTCAACGTAGTTGAAATTTCTGGAAATTAGGTCTTTGAGGGTGACCCCCCCCCCCACAGCCCTCAGAGCAAGGGGTTTAAGTTATGCCCTGGGGACATATAAGGTTTTTGTAGACAGCGTTGTCGTAGAAACTTCAAAAAGGACTCATTGGATTGGAAATTGAAATCGCTAGTGCCCTTTTTAGTGGTCGAAAGTGATTGGAAGGCAACTAACACCCCTTCCACGCCCACCATTTCCCGAAACACATGCAATAAAAATGTTGAGATAGCCTTTTTTCAACGCAGTTGAAAGCTCTGGAAACTATATCTTTGAGCAGGACATCCCCCCCCCCAGAGTCACAGCAAGGGCTATAAGTTATGCCCTAAGGGAATATAAGGCTTTTATTGAACGCTTTGTCGTAGAAAATTAAAAAGTGGCTCATTGGATCGGAAATTCAAAGCGTCAGTGTCCTTTTTATAGTCAAAAGTGATTAGAGTGCAACTAAACCCTCTCTCATGTCCACCTTTTCCTCAAACACATCTAATCAAAATTTTAAGATAGCCATTTTTTTTCAACATAGTTGAAAAATTTTGAGTTTAGTTCTTTGATGATGAACCCCCCCCCCACAGACCTCAAGGCAAGGGTTGTAAGCTATGCCTTTGGGGCATATAAGGTTCTTATAGAAAGCGTTGTCGTATAAACTTCAAAAAGGGCTAATTCAAATGGAAATAGAAATGACTAGTGCAGTTTTTAATAGTTGAAAATGATTGTAGGGCAACTAACCCTCTGTCACGCCCACCATTTACCCAAACAAATACGATCAAAATTTTGAGATAACCATTTTTTCAACGTAGTGGAAATTTCTGGAATTTATTTCTTTG
Organism: Artemia sp. Qi Xiang Cuo; assembly: GCF_049724085.1. Taxonomy (NCBI): domain Eukaryota; kingdom Metazoa; phylum Arthropoda; class Branchiopoda; order Anostraca; family Artemiidae; genus Artemia; species Artemia sp. Qi Xiang Cuo. The sequence goes on along the minus strand of NC_142810.1, from coordinate 9,615,693 downwards.
AGGATGACAACCCCCCCACCCCTCCCCCAAGCCCTCAGGGCAAGGGTTGTCAGTTATGCCCTAGCGGTATATAGGGTTTTTAATAGAAGGCGATGCTGTAGGAACTTCAAAAAGGGTTCATTCGATTGGAAATTGAAAGGGCTAGTGCTATTTTTAATAGTCAAAAGTGATCGAAGGGCAACTAGCCCCTCTCTCTCGTCCACCATTTTCCCAAACACATCCAATCAAAATTTTGAGATATTCTTTTTGTTCAACGTAGTTGAAATTTCTTGAAATTGGGTCATTGAGGATGATAACCCCCTTAGAATCTCAGGGCAAGGGTTGTAATTTCTGCCCTAGGGGAATATAAGGTTTTTATAGAAAGTTTTGTCGTAGAAACTTCAAAAAGGGCTCATTTGATTTGAAATTGAAAGGGCTAGTGCCCTTTTCAATAGTAGAAAATGATCGAAGGGCAACTAACCCCCCTCTCTCGTCCACCATTTTCCCAAACACATCCAATCAAAATTTTGAGATATTCATTTTGTTCAACGTAGTTGAAATTTCTTGAAACTGGGTCATTGAGGATGATAACCCCCTTAGAGCCCTCAGTTCAAGGGTCGTAAGTTATGCCCAGGGGGCATATAAGGTTTTTATAGAAAGTTTTGTCGTAGAAACTTCGTAAAGGGCTCATTTGATTGGAAATTGAAAGGACTAGTGCCCCTTTTTAATAGTCGAAAATGAATGGAGAGCAATTAACCCCCTCTGACACCCACCATTTCCCCAAACACATCCAATCAAAGTTTTCACCTAGCCATTTTGTCCAACAAGGCACTAGAACTTCTTATTAACAATCCAATGAGACCCCTCCAAAGTTTATAATATCACCTTTCTACATAAACCTTATCTTCATAACCCTTATACGCCCCCAATGCATAATTTAAAACCCTTGCTATGAGGGTTGTATGGAGAGGGAGGGAGGTTGTCTCAAAGACATACTTTCCGGACATTTCAACCACATTGAACAAAATGGCTATCTCAACATTTTGATTGGATATGTTTGGAGAAATAGTGGGAGTGGGAGAGGGGTTAGTTGCCCTTCAATCACTGTCGACTATAAAAGAGGGACTAGCCCTTTTTATTTTCAATTGAATGACTTATTTTTGAAGTCTCTACGACGACTTCTTCGATACGAAGTACCCTGGTCTAAAACAAACCACACACAAAAAAAGATTATGACCACATCGCTATTTACTTTTGCAGTCAATGATACAGGACCTCTTTCCCTATAGCTATTTCTGTGGTCCTAGTAATATCATAGGCCGCTAATATTGTAACTCAATATAATTACTAGGAATTGTAAATCTTCTAAGACTTCACTCGAGTGAAACAGCCTTAGATTTTGTGTGGGGCAGAACCGATCTATTTTTTAATTTCTTTTGTCAATTCGTTTCACCCTCTAGCAATTTGTTGGGCCTGCTTTCTTTCTCATTCTAATTTTTGTGAAGCTCGTTTTTTATATTTCTAATTTCCTCCTATTTTTTCAGGAAAAAATTTCTGCAATGAAAACTGATCTAACTGATACCTCTTTAACTGATCTTGATATAGCTAAAACTCCACTTGCTGCTGCTTTATGTGAAGTGTCGCTAATGAGAAAAACAATTACTAGATTGCAAACTGAAAACAAGATATTTTCTACAGAATGTGAAAGACTAGCCAATATGGAGCATCAACTGAAAATCACTCGCACTGAAAACATATCCAAAGGAGGATGTTGCTTGGCTGAAGACAGAAAATACTTCTCTAAAGGAGAATACTGATCGATTGAAGACACAAAATATACTGCTTTTGCAAGACGTCTTAGTCAAAGATGCATTTGCAAGTCGTAGTCAAAAGGAGAAAAAAGATAAAATTTCGAAAAATGATTCTCGTCTCAAAACAGCTTTGTTTCAGGTGTCGTCTTTGAATGAGGAAGTTACTAATTTGAATAAGCAATGTTGTCGAATTTTGAAAGAGAAGAAAGAAAGTGCTGAAAAATATGAAGAGGAAATTTTATGCCTCAAATCTTATGTTGTATATCTTCAAATGAAAATCAATGAATTAGAAACAACTTCAGAATGTCCCAAACAAGTTGTTGGAGACAAAAGTTGTTTGAGCAAAGCTTCAGAAAAAAAACTTATCAATTTGACAGACAAAAAAGATGAACCAAATTGATGAATTAAAATCAGTTGTTGATGAATTACAAGAAAGTGCTGAAAAATATAAAGAGGAATCTGATCGATTGAAGAAAGAAAAAATACTGCTTTTTCAAGACGTCTTAGTCAAAGATGCATTTGCAAGTCGTATTCAAAGGGAGAAGAAAGAGCTAATTTCTAAAAATGATTCCCGTCTCAAAAAAGCTTTGTTTGAGATGTCGTCTTTGAATGAGGAAGTTACTAATTTGACTAAGGAATACTGTCGAATTTTGAAAGAGAAGGAAGAAAGTGCTGAAAAATATGAAGAAGAAATTTTATGCCTAAAATCTTATGTTGCATATCTTCAAATGAAAATCAATGAATTAGAAACAGCTTCAGAATGTCCTAAACAAGTTATTGGAGACAAAAGCTGTTTGAGCAAAGCTTCAGAAAAAAACTTATGAATTTGACAGATAAGGAAGATGAAATCTTGAACCAAAGTGATGAATTAAAATCAGTTCGAAAGACAGTATTACGAATTGAAAAAGGAAAACACGGACCTATAGTAGAAAAAGAGGATACTTTAACAAAAGTGGGTTATAAAATTCACTCTCTTAAATTATCTTAACTTATTATCGTGACTTGTTTTAACTTGTTTGACAAATATTTTCTTATTATTTAAATATTTTTCGTCATTTACGAATAAAGAATTCAGCTCAAAGAGTTTGCAGTTTACTTTTTTTCTAATGAACCTCTTATTTATTTTTTCTAACGAATCTCTATATTTTACTCTATAATGCATACTCACTAGAACCTTCTCAAAAATGAAGCTAGAGTGATGACAATAGTCAGTTATGGTGCTAAAGCGTGGGTGCTCCAAAAAATTCGGACGAGGATTTGCTGGATTTATTCCAAAGAAATTGCCTATAGATTATATTGGTTACACGACTGATTGACCGTATCTAAACCAGTAATCTCTAAGAAAAATGTGGGTGAATCCCATTTTCCATGGGAGGGAAATCAGATTTCCCAGCAAAGTTTAATTAAAAAACTTTAAGAAATTAATAAAAAAAAAGTTGTTTCAGCAGCAGCAAGTTGAGTTTTAGCTATATCAAGATCAGTTAAAAAGGTAATGTAAGTAGGGAGCAAGTTACTACCACAGGGCAAACGACTCTGCTGCCATCTGTAATCTAGCCTAACGGGACAAGATCACGTGTCTCTATCTAGGCCAATCGGATGCCTAGAGTCCTTGGGCGAACAAGACCAAACCTCTTTCTAGACCTGTTTGATGGTTATATGGTCTGATGATTATATGGTTTTTTGGTCAACTTGTTTGATGTTTCTATGCCTAATGGATACAGACAGAAGTTTATATCATTGTCGCTGTTTCTTAGTTCTGTTTGTTGATGGTTATATGGTTTGATGGTTATATTGTTTGTTAGTTATATAATTTAATGTTGTTTCTGTTCTGTTTGTTGGTCAACTTGTTTGATGTTTCTATTGCTCCGAACAGAAGTTTACATCATTCCTGGATAAGAGTGTCTAACGGGACATGATCAATGACACCTATTTCTAGGTCGATGGTTTTCTCTTACATCGTAATTCAGTCTTGAGATTTTGTTTATAATGAATATGCTTTGTGGTCAAAGTAACATATCGTTTCACGACACAATGGAACAAACATCGAATATTGTGGACTTAGAAGTTTTAGATGCACAGATTTATAATGTGAGTTCTGTTTATTAAATTTTCTTTGGTTTTTCAAAAAAAAATCATTGTTTTTGTAGTCCCCCTCCCCCTCAAATATAATCAAATTCAAGGTATACCCCCCCCCCAAAAAAAAATCTTTATACTTTGTTTAAAATATGCTCTTTTTTCCAATATGTAACCCCAACCTCCCTTCCCCCTCCCACCATTCATCACCATTTAGTTCGTTCAATTGAAATTATTACTCAAAATTGTCTTTTCTCCTTGATGTGTTTAAAACCACCAGAATCTTCACACTTGCAATTTAAACATAAACTGTAGTTGAATATATCTCAAAGGGGGTGATTTCGTAAACAAATTTTTGTGCATGCGCCTTATCTAAAGTAAGAAAAACAAGGGTAGTCACTAGACATGGAAAGGATTAAGATTGCGGGTTCCAATAATTCTAACCTGTATGGAAGAAAGGGGCGAATTAATTACAAATTAAAAGAGTTATTTTTAAGACATGGAAATTATGTAAAAGGGGGATGCTAACAGCCCTTTAGAGTGCATATTATTCCTTTTTTCTAGCTTTCTTTCGATAAAGTTTCTTTTATATTCTCAGGAGGGGAGCGTGAAAACTATGATTTTTAACTTTGATAGTATAAGGCTAGAAAGCAAAGTCTTTAATTTAGGGGGGAGGGGTTGGTAAAAATAGACCTATGTCTCCTGCACTCTAAACAAAGACATCTGTTATTATCAAAAGCGGAAGGAACTGCCTTGATGCCAATTAATATATCAAATTGTGTTGTTTTATTTTCAAAGGACTTTGAGGATGTGAAATAGCGGCTTTAGTTAAATCTCTGCGTAAAATACTTATGTAAAAAATCATATTATATTTAAAATAGATGTACAGCTGGGAAGCGAGAAGATTTTTCTAAATGATAAAAATAGGAGCATTTCTACCATAGAGCTATTGACTTTCGCAGTGTATTTCTCGCAATTTCTACTTTTTGCTTTGCTGAAAAGGGGGGATTTTCCCCCAGTAGATTTCTCTTGTTTAGAGTGAAAATTTCCAGTAGCAATCAGGTCGATAGATTTTTTTGAAAGGGCCAACGCCCATTTAAATAACGGTGTTACTGTGCTCCAATATGAAACAGAATTTGAAAGTGGAGCACGTTCTAATACAAAGGGTGTATTAGTCTCAGTAAGGGCCCTGTCAATTGAGTCTATGAATCATCGGGTGTGGTTGTTGTACAAACCGCCTAGTGAACACAATTAAATTGGCAATTTCAATCCTATTACGGATATTAGTAGAGTTGTGGGGAGGGTAAAAAGGGGTGGGGGTGTACGTTTCTACTGTCCAACATGTCTGTCCCAGTTTCGCAGTGACTTAAAGTTACAAAATCACAAGAAGCATTGCAGGCGTCACGGATATCAATCGGTGGAAACAGTTTCGGGTGACAGGGCCATCTTGAGATTTAAAAATTTTCAGAATACTCTAATGCAAAGCGATAAAATAAGTTTGGATTGTGAAGCTAAGCTTCTGGATTTGAACGACCCACAATTTCCGAATCGTATAAAAAAAACATCAAGCTATTGCAGTTTCATATGCCCGTGCACAAAGAGACAGTTTTAACACAATGCAACTGTTAGATGTAGTCAATACGTCAGATAAGATTGAGTGCATGACCAGAGCATCGAATAAAGTAATTTTCACTGCAAATGGAGGTATTTTCCGTTTGAGAGATACCCATTATCTGATGATATTGTCAGTAAAGGTTTGCCTGACTGTTGAAAATCAGAAAATATGTTGGCTTTGTAAGAAGGAATTTGAAGAGAGGACTAAGGGGAAAGGGACTAGAGGGAAAAGAGGGGGGAAGACGAAAGTGAGGGATCATAATCACTTGCCGCAGGAAATATCGTCAGGGGGTAGTAATTTTCGTGGCACATCAATCGTGCAATGTGAATGTAAGCCAGCAGTTTTTTATACCAGTTTTCATTCACAATTCAAATTATGATTTGAAATTTATTTTACCGGCTTTGGCACGTATGCACAGGGAGGGAAGCGGAGCAGATAGTCCATGGATAAATAACTCATTTACCTACAATATTATCCCCGAATCTGCTGAGAAGCTACAGCTTTTAGAATTGAAATGGCAGGTAGTGGATAACAGACATACGTGCTGGAATAAAATCCAGTTTTTAGATTCATATAGTTTCTTCCCCGTGGCTTTGAGTCAACTCATTCAAGTGCAGAAAAGCGACAGTTTTGATAGTTTTCCTCTGCTTAAACAGCACTTTCCAGACAGTGAAATGTATGGTTTACTGACCTGTAAAGGCATATATGCGTACGACTATTACTGCTCTGGCGCACGGTTAAGTGAGGAGAAACTACCCCCAATTGAAGCATTCTATAATCCACTTACCAATAGTGAATGCACTTCCGAAGACTATGAATTTGCCAAGAGGGTTAGGGAAAAGAGTAATTGTAAAAATGGTTGGGATTATTGTAGAATGTACTGGGCGAGTGATGTATTAATTCTTTTAGATATTGTCTGCAAAAACACAGATCAAATTTATTCAGAATTTGGGCTAGACATTGACTATTATTTTTCCACTCCTCATTTGGTGATAAACTTAATTCTAAAAATTAGTAGGGAGGAAATAGGGTTGATCAACGATGTGGATCAACATCTATTTGTAGAAAGATCGATGATAAGGGGGTATGTTTTTCATGGGAATAGCGTTCTAACAACGAATCCAACTGAACAAGACACCGGTGTAAGGTCTAATGCAGTTTTCTTGACATGAACTCATTGTACCTCTCGGCAATGCCTCACTACCGTTTACCATTTGGCAATTATAAATGGCTTGAAAATCCTTGTGACATCCCTGACATTCAAACCGTCGAGGAAAATGGGCCACAAGGATGGTTCTTTGGAATTGACGGGCACACACCATTGGAACTTCACGATACAATAAAAGATTTTATATTTCCATGTGTGAATAGACCTGTGACCTAGGACTCTTTGAGCCCATACAATTGGTCTTTGGTCGAGGATATGGAAATGCCCTGGACCCTCTCCAAGCAAAAATTAATTGCAGATCTGGACCATAAACAGAATATTGTTGTTCACCATGTACTATTGAGATGGATGGTTAGCAATGGTTTCAGGGTCACAAAAATACACAGGGCCATGCAATTCAATCAGAAACTCTACTTGAAGACGTTTACTGAAACCTTTGTCAGTAAACGGTCTACAGGCAAGAAGTAAAGTCGAAAAAGAAATGTACAAACTTATTCTAAATTCAGCTTTCGGAAAATGTGGGAAAGCGTACGAAACAGATCACGTTGTGACGTCGTAACATGCCCCCAAGAATGTGCACGAATTATTGCCGACCCCAATTTTACAACCTTCACGAGCATAGAGCCGAATATTGTTCTTCTACACAGAAAAAAGAGAAATGTTGTACTGAACAAGAATATAGAACAAGAACATGAACAAGAACATGAGTTTTCCAAAAAACTCATGTTGTCGTTATTTTACAATGTGTGCAAGGTAGAATGGCTAGGGGAAGGAGAGGTTCAAGTTTACTATGGGAACACAGATTCTCTATTGTTAAAAGTTAAAACCGGGGATTTATTAAACGATTTGGAAAATGGGGTGCAAATCAGCTCGCGGACGGACTACACTAATTGGAATGAGTCCCTCTACCCTGAGTTGTGGAAACGCCAAGCCCCCAATCACCTATTAATGTTAAAATCGGAGACAGGGAATGATTTAATATCCAACCGGGTGTTCCCCGATCCTAAAGTTTAATGTGTGGAAACACACGACAAGGATATAAAACAGGCGTGTAAAGGTGTGCCTACACACTTTGTAAAAAATAATTTCGACATGAGTGTCTACAGAAACTGTGTAGATAGTTGTCTAGTACCATGAGAAAAAGTGCCAGCAAGTCGCTATCTGCCTTATAGAAACTGTAGTGTTAGAGTGGAAAGTATTACTATCTCGTGCACATCTGACAAGGTCTTTGTGCTAAAGAAGGGTGTAAAAGTTATCCCCCACGGCAACTATTAAATTTTAGATCAAGTTGAACGTGTGTACTGTCAAAATAAACTCGGTCTTGATAAGTTAACTTGAAAACCTCAAATAGTACTTTGTGGGTTGGGGGGGGCAACATCATTTTGCAGCAGTGGCTATTGTATACAGAGTTTGTTTTTCAGCTTTCCGTCCCCCCCCCCCCCCGCGTTGCCCCGGGGGGTCCCGCCTCTGGCCGGGTTTCGGGCCCGGCCCCGGAGGGGTGGGGGGATTCTCATCTATTAAATGTTGTAAATAGTCTAGAGATTTGTTCAACTGTGTTGCTATTGTTCATGCTGTATTTTAAGTTGTTTTTTGTCAATAAGGGAAAAATGGTGTGTGCTTTTGTTGTTCTTGTTGTATTTTAAGTTGTTTTTGGTAATAAATGAAAAATATTGTTTTATTTTAAGTTGTTTTTGTCAATAAATGAAAAATAGGTTTATTATTGCTGTACAAAAAGTGTTTTTGTCAATAAAGGAAAAAAATATGTTTTTGTTGTTCTTGTTAACGTACTAGATAGATCTATGGGAAAACTATTGTGTTTTTCATTACACTAGTATGGTTTACAGTTAGCTGTAGTCCAACTGTTGTCAACGGCACTATGTATCAATTTAAAACACCATTCAGGTCGTTTTTGTGCGGCCAATCAATGTCTGGGAAAACGATACTTTTAGCTAAAATAATTAAAAATTGAAATAAAATGTTTTTGGAAAAACCAAAGAAAATTTACTATTTCTATAGTATTTGGCAAGAATCCTACGACCAAATAAAAGCTATTGCTACTGCCACGTCCATGCCAATATAACTCATAAGGGGACTTGATGTTTTCAATAGTATTGAGCCAAACTCATGGCTGATTATTGATGATTTAGCTGAATCCATTGAACAGTTCTCATAGGATATGCTACAACTGTTTATTGTTCGCTCTCATCATGAACACATTTCCATAACGCTAGTTCTACACAATCTGTTTCATCAGAACAAATGTATGAGAACCCTTGCTTTGAATTGCACCATCTATATTATCTACCGAGTTGTTCGTGATTATAGCTCACTAATAACTCTCAATAAGCATATATATCCAGGTGCCCCCAAATTTCTACTTTCAGCGTACAGTCAGGCGACAAATAAGCCCTATGGTTACATTTTGCTAGATCTTAATCAGAATGAGCCCGAGGATCTACGTTTAGTCACAGATATTTTCGACAAAGAAATTACTGTATATCTTCCGGTGAACAGTAGAAAAATCTATTAGTTACCATCATGACATTGAAGAAACTATACAAAAAAAGACATTTATTTTCCGTTCTAGGCACTTCAAAGCCCCCATTCAGGCAAGCCATACTCAAACATGGTGTTGACAAAGAATTCATTAATTTAATATCTGAACTTTGTTTAAATTTAACTGAGGGCAATATACGCTTGTCAGAAGGTGTTAGACAACAGACAAAGCAACATCGTTCCACTGTACGTGCCTTGGCATGCAAAAATAAAGGAAAAATTTTTAAAAGAAAACGTTCCCTTCAAGCGGGCGGTAGCTTTTTTACACTTTTACTGCCAATAATTGCAGGACATGTACACAGGTTTCTCTAGATGGCTAAACCCTATAAATTGCTTCCATTAGAACTTGTCCTCTCACCCATGGAACACTTTGAAGACAATCTAATCAAATTCATTAATGATGAAAATATTACCGAGGATAAAAAGCTAGTTTTACCTCAAGATGCATTGCGTTGTGTGGACAAACATAGACCTTATCGTGAGAGACCCGTCGCCGTCGCCGTCACAGATCCCCTAGACAGGAAATACATCCTCGAGATTCAGCCGTACGACAAAATAGGAAGGAGTCTAATTCTACAGTGACAATGATTTGAAGCCTACAGGCAGTTACCAATTGAGCAAAGATCAAAGAAGAATTAACCTATTTGGTTCCGGAGGGTTGTGGTGATGATTATCAAATTCCGATCAATAAAACTAGATAATGAATTATAATTCAGGGAATAAGTTATAATCTACTTGATTTAATTTGCGACATGGTTACAAATCGTAAAGGACTTTTATCATTAGAGAATAATCTATACACCTTTTTAAATGCATCAAACTTCCCCAAAAAGTCTAATTGGTAATAAGGAAATTCTAAAGAAATTAAGAGAATATATTAGAGGTGTTAGTCCTCTAACAGTGCCATCACCATTTGAAAAAGAAGAAGAAGAAGATTTTAATTCAATCTTGGAAAATACTAGCACTCCTAGTAGCAGCAATGTTTTGATAACACCAATGACTATGGCTAGGCAAAAGCGAAGACGTATTGATTCACCCTCCATTGTGCAAAAGGGGAGTGGACATTACACTACATGTTTGCGTTGAAAATGGATGAAGTTTTAAATTATGTCTATGAAAATATTGGTGAAGTGGGAAGTCTAAGTTCCTCCACAATGGCAGCACATTAAAAAATGCAAAGGAGTATCTAGAAAATTAACCGAGTTACACACTGCATCGGAATCGCAGGCTTCGTGGCAAACAATATCGACAAACTAAAGCCTTTTTCCCTCTGCATATAATGCAAACTGATCTTTTATTCCTAGACGCGATTCAACGGCGTCACAATACACCCTACAAATATATTTTAGTGGCAATTAGTGTCTTTAGTCGCTATGCATATGCCATTCCATTGCTATCGAAGAGAGGTGCTGAAGTTGCTCAGGATAAAGAAAGTATTCTTGAACATGATTTCTATAGAAAAATTCAATGGGATCTCGGTAGCGAATTAGCTAATCCTCATGTGCAAAAGGTTCTATTCAAATATAATACAAAGCTCTATCATAGTCACAGTCCGATAAAGGCTGCATTGGCTGAACGATTGAAAAGAACGATTCTTCTATTAATTTCAAGATATTGCACGCTGAAAAGTTCTGCTACTTTTATTCATGATTTAGAAAAAATCATGCAAATATATAACCAACAACCGCATCGATCCCTTCCAATGTTAGCCCTCGGGAAGTTCATTGCAGTGAAAATACATTTAATGCTTTTCTAAAGCAATATTCCAGTGAAAAAAATTGTGAAAAAGAAATTCAATGTTGGCGATACTGTTCGAATTAATAGAACCACCAATATTTTTGAAAAAGGGAATTGTTTATGGAGCACTGAACTTTTTAAAGTGTCCAAAATCCTAGACACTTCACCCATGACATATCGGCTGCGAGACACTAAAGATGATGAGATCCTCGGCAGTTTTTATGAATATGAACTACAAAAAATTAGAAACACTAGTGAAAATGATCAAATTGAAAAGATATTAAAGAGCCGTACTCGCAGGGGCAAGAGACATTTCCTTGTTAGTTGGCTATGATTCAACTCTCATTTTGATTCTTGGGTAGTAATTGAAGACATTAACAATGCCCAATGATTTCTATGTGACATTCATGTCCAATGTATCTGATCCTCTCTAAAATGATTCGAATAGAACAAGTTATTTTTGGACGGAACTCTCCCCCACCATCAAATTTGACGGTGCGTGTGAAGTGGCTTTTGTCGACTGTATTCTCAAAAATACATATGATATCCTGAGAACAAATTCAAAAGATCAATTGGATGAATTATCTGTATATTGAATAACCCTACAAAGAAATCAGCTGTATCAATGATTTATGTCGTTCTATCAATAAAAGAATTTCCGCTAGTAAAAAAGGAGCCTTTCATTTCAACTATTTAAAGGAGGAGGGCAAGATCTAAATTAGTTCACCCATAAAAGAGTATTCACAATGATAATCTAAAGGATATTCTTGGCTTTAAGCTCAATATAATCAATGGTAAAAGTGCTGGAAGCACTAATTTTATTTTTGCTGACTACCCACCTGCCTTTTCGACGGACACATGTATATTTCTCTATGCTTCATTTGTTGAAACATCCAGAGTTGGCAAAAGCAATGTCCCCCTCCTACGAGTTCTTGAACGAAAAACTAATCAAGAACATATTCACCACTACAATATAAAGCATCTTCAGTATATCCCCGTAAACAATTCCTATTTGGAACTCTGTCAGTTAAAACTAAGGAATGAATTAGGTGATCCCTTAGCTATATCAAAAGGTTTGGCTGTGATTACATGCCATTTTTGACCCATTCAGCAACAAGATATCTAATAGAAAAGTGGTATTCATTTGTCCTGATATTGACTACTATGTTAATACTCTTGGGCCAAGACAACTGGGCAATGGAATGGAATATTAAAAAGATTATTCATCAATGCCTGGCTATGGTCTTGGCAGTTGGTTTTCTAAGCTGTTTTGCTCTCCACTACCTCTGGCTAGAAAATATATTGTACCGGCTGCGACAGATTTTGCATCCTCTACACTATACGATTGGGGCGAACGCTTGGCGAACAATTGAGATCTCATCAAAATGGAAAAGGTTTAAAAAGGTCGAGAAACAGTGCACCACTCATCAGTCTCTACTCAGGTCAGAAACGAAAGACATCACCCCTGTCAAAGAAAAAAAGGGAAAAGACGACACGCACAGTAAACAGTAGAAGAAGAAGCTCCAGGAAGAGAATTGTTAGATCGAAACTAGATTTCTTTTATAGATGGTATATCTACCGCATAAGGATTCCCAACCTTCAATCACTTCCTCTTTAAATCTATTCAATGCAGAAAATGTTGATGTGAGTTTTAAACATGGATACTATGAACACTTTTATCCACAACATCCCTTCTCCAATAATATCCACTTTCAAATTTATTCCAATGAAGACTACTTTATGGAGATGTCTTCAACATTTATAGATTTACGAATGAAAACTCCAGAAATCCGACAATACATTGCCAATTCCTGCCGATGGAATATCCTATGAAAATTGTATATTACATAATTTATTTCGTCAAATCAGTGTCTACATAAATGTGGCACACTGGTGAGCAAAAGCAACGACCTCTCAAATTATACAAGCTATATGCAATTCATGCTGATGACACCCAAGTCATACAAGGAATTGAGAGGCATATCCAATGGATATGAATATATTACTAATACTGATAGTACAGATGCACTTAAAAATGCTGCAGCTAGTGAATTACATCTAGTTGGAATAATATATCATGAAATATTTAATATACCCCAATAGTTACCACCCAATATTAAAGTGGATATAAAATTGACGCCTGCTCCATCTAATTTCATTTTACGAAAGGAACTTGCTGCCAATCCTGATGTAACACTCTCCCTCGACTCGGCAATACTACATGAACGCAAACAGCAAGTAGTGAGTTCTGTTGCTCTGGCAGTGGAAAAACTGAGAGCTAGTGGAAATAATATAAAACTACTTGTTCCTCATACAATCACCAATCAACGTCATATTGCCCAAGGTTCACGTACCTTCATCGACTCATCCTTTATTAATGGTGAAATTCCATCAAAATTAGCATTGGCATTTGTAAAAAGCGCTAGTGCAATAGGATCTTGAACTGGATGCCCACATAAATTTGAAATGTTGGACTTTCATCTTTCGTCTGCAAAGTAAATGGAATCCCACTCTACAATCCATGTTTTGATAAATCCTATACGACATTGTGTGAGTGGACAATGCAAACCTTACATCATGATTCACAACTATTTGAAAATGGTATAACCGAAGAAATATTCGCTAAAACACATAGTATCATTGTACTGGATTTTTCTGGCACCCAGGATATGAGTATAGTACGAACGGGGAGTGTGCGTTTAGAGTGTACATTTGCCGACCCATTAGCCGAGAGTATTGCACTAATCTCGCTGACAAAATTCAATGCGCAAACTATACCCTAATCATTGTTAATAGCAGTCCCTCGACTGTAAATACCGGTCATTGGTTGTGCATCTTTCAAACAATGAAGACGATTGAATTTTGAGATCCTCTCGGCCTACTCTATACATTCTACACTCCACACATCAGCAACTATATTGAGAGCAGTGGGAAAAATATTATTTAAAATCGGAAGAGAGTGCAGGAGCTGACGACTAAAAGCTGTGGTTTCCATGCGCTACTATATTTCGTATTCAGATGTCGCGGCTATACTTACAAGCAGTTTCTCCACATTTTATGCAGACAACCCACGTCTGAACGACTTTATGGTGGAAAATATCCTTTCAGACCTGTATAATATTGATTTTAGTGCCCTACGAGTAATGTGCTTAAAAAAAATATTTGAATTTGTTTATTAATAAAGAAAAAATGTATACAACAATGTCTTTATTCTGCACTTTAGATTTCTTCTTCGGTGTATAGGCAACTGTCGAGAACCACTAATGCTGATAGATCATTTGAATTCACTGTATATTGATCTTGATTGGCTGCAAAGTCAGGGTCACATTTTCTACTGTATATTGTAACTTCACTCTTGTCGTATCTCTATGTATAGTCAATGATACTATTGGCATTCAAATTGTGAAATTCACGTGTTCCAATCTGTCTATTTGAAGCAATATCGCATACAGTGTTTTCAAATGGTGAATCACATTCGGTAACTGCCAAATAAAAATCACTAGGTTTATAGTCATAATAGGTAGTGTCGTCATAACGATGACGTAGAAACCAAATTATCTTGCTACCCCAACAGTTGAATCGTAGACCCGATTCTTCCTTCCAAAATAACTTAAATCCACGACGATACCAACCTCGTAGAAATAAACTAAAATCACGTCTGGGGTTCTTTCCAATCATACCGGGATATGTATTCTCCCACTGATCATATTTTTCATAGTGGCAATTGGAACATATATGTCCTATAGGGTGAGAGTCACAAATCTCTTCAAGACAGTAATTATAGTCTTTAATTTGTGCTGCATATCCACTATGCAATTTACAGGGATTGCATAATTTGCACTTTTGATTATACTCATCAATAATTGTACAATTCTCACATGATGACCAACTGCCAAGAGTGTACAAGCATAGTGGACATGTATAGAACTTTTTTTTGGTTTCCGATGTCAACTCTCTCACAGCTAAAAAGAAACTGATCCACGTTCGATAATTTCAGAGGGGGATGGGAGAGGAGTAATTCTGTGACGTTACATAACATGTTTCGAAGGGGGAGCCATCTACATAGAATCTATGGCAATGTTTTCAAAAGTATATCCACGATATTATTCTGCTTTGTTTCAATTAATATATCAATGAATTGAGTAAAAGCATCTGATTCACGTCGTTGAAGCTTCATACAATAGTCCAATGGGGGGGGGGAATCAGTTTTCATTATGATGTCAAGTGTCCCCTGTGAGAATATCTTCCGTTGAAGGGATAACTCGAGAAAATCGTCATCCAAAATCAAATGTTTTTCCATAATCATAAGATTCGACCTAATTATCTCTTTCTCAAGTTTATTCATTTTTTAATCATAAAACTCTCACTGCTGACTCTAGACTAACCATTATTCGTTCTACTTCAAGAATATGCGATAACCTAACAAAAAGAAAGGTGAAATTTTAGATTTTGAAACAACTTTATTCAGCGTGTATAATTACAACAACAATATATAGTACACATGTACAATTAGCGATATAACTTATTGTCCTCTATATGCTTCACTATTGCATTTAAAGCACTTTGAAATCTATTCACATGTGCTGTATCAACTTTTGCAGCGAATCATAATTGATCCTCCATTTTAAATTTACTCAAAGATAACACATATCTTGCATATACTTCATCCCATTCAGGACAAAGCCGTGATCCTCCTGTGATTTCTACCACAATGTTTGGTGCTCTTGTATCATTGCTGCTGCTACTATCAACTTCTAATAGTGTAAACATTCCACCCATTATTGCAAATATATCTTAATGAATAAAGTCAAACTCTTCCCACTCCTTGAATTCTATTCTCACACTAATAACAACTATAGTGTAGTTATTCTTCCTTATATTCACTGCGATCTGGTCCCGTTCGTATTTCCGACTCCTATGATTGACCTAGAAATAGACACATGATCTTGTTCCCGTTAGACATGCTTATCTGACAATGATGTGAACTTCTGTCAGTATCCATTAGGCTTAGACACATCAAACAAGTTGACCAACAAACAGAAGAGAACTATGAAACAACATCAAATCATATAAACAACAAACAATATAAATATCAAATCCTGTCTGGTATCATGCCATTTCCACGGGATTATTAGACGAAAAGGTGACAGTACAAAAAAAGTGCTTAATATTAATTTTCAATGAAGGCGCATTACCTTATATTACCCTTTTTAAGAGAGCTAATTCTGTTACTCTTAGGAAAAAAAGAACGCAAATTAGCTTCCTTATTGCTAACAATGCCCTTCATAACCCTCGAACAACTCCCCTTTTCTCCGGTCAATATTCACCCCTTCAACCCCGCCTCCTGCGTTCTGTGTCAACAAAAATCCCCCTTCTCGTCCCAACAAGAGTTTGTACTGAAAGAAATAGGAGAACTTTTATCCCTTACATAGTTGACATTTTCAACCACTGAATCACCGCTGCCTCCCCCCCCCCCGCACTCACTCTTTACCTCATAGTTATTAATTTTAATGCCCATTTTTCAAATTTGGAGGTTTTGTATTTATGTCTATTAGTCACCAACTAACTTATGTTTTTGTTTTAATTCTACTTTATCCCCTTGTTAATTTTGCGAGTTTTTTTTGTTTTTTTTTGGGGGGGGCATTTTTTCTGACTTGACATTGGCCTTATAATTTTATTATTTTAATTTTTAATTTTTTTTTAACGTTTTTACGTATTTGACATTGACCCTTTTATAATTTTCTGTTGTTGTTTGATTGTTTGTTTTTGTTGTTCTTTTTTCGCTGTATTTGACGCTAAAGTGTGAATTCGGCCCTTTTGGGCTTGTGATAGCCATTTTTCAGCAATAAATCTTATCTTATCTTACCTAAACCACATAACCATCAAACAATATAACCATCAAACCATATAACCATCAACAAATAGAACAGAACTAAGAAACAACAACAAACAATATAATCAACAAACAATATAACCATCAAACCATATAACCATCAACAAACAGAACTATGGAACAACACTCATAATCAACAAACCATATAACCATCAAACCATACAACTATCAACAAACAGAGCCATGAGCCAACACCCAAAACCATCAAACCATGTAACCATCAAACAGGTCTATAAAGTTGTGTGGTCTTGTTCGCCCAGGGCTTCTAGCCATCTGATTGGCCTAGAAAGAGACACGTGATCTTTTGCCGTAAGACTTAATTATAGATGGCAGCAGAAGTGTTCGCCCTGTGGTAATATCTGGCTCCCTACTAATGTCGTCAGTCAGTTGCCCTCATTTTTTACCCAAAATCGTCGGATCAAAATTTATAGATAGCCATTTTCTTCAGCATGGTCAAATTTCCTTCAGCATGGCGACACTGCTTACGTGGGAGGATCTTTCCATGGAGAAGGGGATTTTCCATGGAAGGGGAACCAGATTTCCCAGCATTAATTAAAAAAAAATAGTAGAAATTAAATAAAACAAGTTGTTTCAACTGAAAGTAAGGAGCAACGTTAAAACTAAGAACAAAAGGAAGTTATTACGTATATGAGGGGGATGCCCCCTCCTAAGTACCTCGCTCCTTACGCTAAAGTGTTTGTTGAAATTTGTAAAATTAAACGTAACATTTGTAAAATTTTCTAATTAAACGGTCCTTGTGGATCAGGAGTCATTCTTAAATAATAAGTCAAACTTCAGCGTAAAGAGTGAGGTATTGAGAAGGGGGGAACCGCCTCATATACGTAATAATTTCTGTTCGTTCTTAGTTTTAATTTTTTTTTCCTTACTTTGAGCTGAAAAACTCGTTTTTCTATTTAATTTCTTATATTTTTTTATTTAATGCTGGGAAATCTGGTTTCCCTCTCATGGAAAGTGGGTTTGACCCTCATTTTTTGTACGGCTTACTGGTTTAGATACGGTCAGTCAGTTGGGTAACCAATATTATAATAAAAAAAATAAAGATGCATCGACGATGTTTCTTCTGAAAAAAAAACAGAAATTCCACATTTTAAATATTAGAGCTTGAAACCTCTATGGTTCGGTTCTCTGATATGATTTATTTAATAAGGGGATTTTCAATCAAATTGCTGGCTCTTTTGGGGATGTTTCACTTTTTTTCAAAAATCAGGCAAATCTTCTCGCCAGAGAAAGTAAAATGTTATCTTAATTCTACAGGGAATCCACTAATAAATCACACATGGTTTTCGGTTGCCCCTGCTTAGTTTACATCAATAGCTAAAATTTCAAGCACAGAACTTTGAGGACTTATGCAGAAAATTGAGCATGGAATTATTTGTTTCCGCCGAATTTAAACTTCTACGAGCAACTCATTTCATTAGGCTTTTATATAGGTTTGTAGAGCGCAATGATTCTATCGATTCTAACATTCCTGGTAGCAAGAAGATTCACGCCCATTAAACAAGCAGTTTTCTTAAACTGTTCCATCAACTCATTTTCTATTGCAGGATTTGAGAATAGCCAGACTGAAACACCACATCAACTTATATTTAGACGAGTCAGACAAGTGTTGATTTTGCTTCGAAAATAGTCGGAAGTTTTTTTTTCGTCTAGGCAAAACAATTGTCCCACTGATCTATTTAGTTTTTGTCTGCTCTGGGTTTTACTAGTACACATCTTTCCCTGATCACAAGCCGGCTTCAGCAAACGGCTATCCCAAGAGAATTCAGATAATTCCAAAATAATTCAGGCCCCATGAGGCCTTTTTCACAACTCCAACGGTACAAAATCAATATAAAGCAACGGCTTCTGAACTGAACTACTTAAAGATATAAACGAAAAGGTTACACTGACTTGCTAATAAGAAGAAAATCACTTAGTAACAATTTCAGGGGTCGAACAGTCAGCAACGTCCGAAATTAGGGACTTAGGGACCTTCCTAAGACCGAAACAGGGACCAGATCCAGACGGTATTTCAGTAACCAGGTTAGCAAACCAAAGAACAGTACCCGTCATGAGTAGAAAGGCCTCAGGAGGTCCGACGATTCACCCCTGCTGCCACCTACAACTTTTTTTAACACCAAATATGGGTATAGAGTCATTAGGGAGAACACGTGGTTAATGGGGTCAATGACATGGAACACCTGTGCTGTCCGTCATTAATCAAATTGTTTCCGAGGAAGTTAATTAGTGTCTGACACATGACGTCAAGTTAATTAAAGTCTTTGGATTTCGACCAGAATTTTTTCCAGGTCAAAGTTTAGATCACACGTGACGGCTGATGTCGTGATAGATTTATTTGACACGAAAGGGGAATTAATTTGTTGTTTCTAAGGGGAATTATTGATTCACGAAAGGAGAATTAATTTGTTGTTTCCAAAGAGAATTGTTTCCAAGCGAATGTCTATATTAATGTCTTTGGAATTCTACCAAGAGAATTGTTTCTGGGTGAATGTTTTGATCTTAGCAATGAAGAGATTGATTCACGAAAGGGTTTCCAAATAATTTCAAATGTGACAGCGCAGGGATGCCAAAACAAAAGGAATACGCTGAAGCTACGATTAGGGGTTATTTGGGCGAAACCGTTTTAGACATTTCAGGGAATTATTTCGGCGAAACAGTTAGAAACATTTTAAAAGATGATTTTAGAAGAGGTATTAGAAAAAGATTTGAGGGTGAAACTCTGTGGTCGTTATAATACACAAGTTCCATTTAAACAGTGTCGTGAGGTCCTCGACCCCAACCCCAATGGGTCCTCATACCCCACGGGCCCTCTTACCCCACCCCTACCCCGAAGGAAGCCCCTGGTCCTCAACGGTCCCACAGGCTCCCAAAGGGTCCCCGGACCCCCAAAGCTATGGTATGGTATGTTATGTTATGCTATGTTATGTTATGTTATGGTATGTTATGTTATGTTATGTTATGCTATGCTATGCTATGTTATGTTATGTAATGTTATGTAATTTTATGTTATGTTATGCTATGTTATGCTGTGTTATGTTTTGTTTTGCTATGTTATGTTATGCTATGCTATGTAACGTTATGCTATGTTATGCTATATTATGTTATGTTATGTTATGTTATGTTATGCCATGTTATGTTATGCTATGTTATGTTATGTTATGTTATGCTATGTTATGTCA
The DNA here is from genome assembly GCF_049724085.1 of Artemia sp. Qi Xiang Cuo. Lineage (NCBI taxonomy): Eukaryota > Metazoa > Arthropoda > Branchiopoda > Anostraca > Artemiidae > Artemia > Artemia sp. Qi Xiang Cuo. The sequence goes on along the minus strand of NC_142810.1, from coordinate 9,595,661 downwards.
TGTTATGTTATGTCATGTTATGTTATACCTTTCAAAAAACATTTCAGAGCAAGTTCCTTTCTTAATGTCCCTTCTAAACCCATTTTCCAACTTGAAGTACTCATCCTTTTCATCAAAACCTTCACAGTTACATTCTCTTGATTTTTCAAAGTTCATTTTGAATTTCTTTCGTTGAAATGCAAGAGTGGGAATTATTTCAGTAGTGTTTTGTCGTGGTTTACCATGTCACAGTTACATTCCCTTGATTTTTCAAAGTTCATTTTCGATTTCCTTCGTTGAAATGCAAGAGTTGGAATATTTCAGTAGTGTTTTGTCATTGTTTACCTTGTCACAGTTACATTCTCTTAATTTTTCAAAGTTCATTTTGAATTTCTTTTGTTGAAAAGCAAGAGTTGGAATATTTCAGTAGCGTTTTGTCGTGGTTTACCTTGTCAGAGCTACATTTTCTTGATGTTTCAAACTTCATTTTGAATTTCTTTCATTGAAATGCAAGAGTTGGAATATTTCAATAGTGATTTTTCGTGGTTTACCTTGTCAAAGTTACATTCTCTTGATTTTTCAAAGTTCATTTTGAATTTCTTTCGTTGAAATGCAAGAGTTGGAATATTTCAGTAGTGTTTGGTTGTGGTTTAGCTTGTCATAGTTATATTCTCTTGATTTTTAAAAGTTAATTTTGAGTTTCTTTCATTGAAATGCAAGAGTTGCAATTCAAAATGAATTTGAAAATTAAGAGAATGTAGCTGTGACAAGGTAAACCATGACAAAACACTACTGAAATATTCCAACTCTTGCATTTCAATGAGATAAATCCACAATGAACTTTGAAAAATCAAGAGAATGTAACTGTGACAAGGTAAACCACGACAAAACACTACTGAAATAATCCAACTCTTGCATTTCAATGAAATAAATCCAAAATGAACTTTGAAAAATCAAGAGAATGTAACTCTGACAAGATAAGCCATGACCAAACACTACTGAAATATTCCAACTCTTGCATTTCAAAGATAGAAACCCAAAATGAATTTTGAAAAATTAAGAGAATGTATCTGTGATGAGGTAAACCATGACAAAACACTAGTGAAATAATCAAACTCTTGCATTTCAACGAGATAAATCCAAAATGAACTCTGAAAAATCTAGAGAATGTAAGTATGACATGGTAAACCTTGACAAAACACTACTGAAATATTCCATCTCTTGCATTTCAATGAAAGAAATCCGAAATGAACTTTGAAACAACATGAGAATGTAAGTGTGACAAGGTAAACCACAACAAATCACTACTAATATATTCCAGCTCTTGCGTATCAATGAGAGAAAACCAAAATGAACTTTGAAATACTAAAAAAATGTAACTGTGATAAGGTAAACCACGTTAAAACACTACTGAAATATTCCAATTCTTGCATTTCAACGAAAGAAAATCAAAAAGAACTTTGAAAAATCAAGAAAATGTAACTGTGACAAGGTAAACTACGACAAAACTCTACTGGAATATTCCAACTCTTGTATTTCAACGAAAAAAAAAATCCAAAATTAACTTTGAAAAATCAAGAGAATGTAACTGTGACAAGGTAAACCACGACAAAACACTACTGAAATATTCCAACTCTTGCATTTCAACGAAAGAAAATCAAAATGAACTTTGAAAAATCAAGAGAATGTAACTGTGACAAGGTAAACCACGACAAAACGCTACTGAAATATTCCAACTCTTGCATTTCAACGAAAGAAATTCAAAATTAACTTTGAAAAATCAAGAAAATGTAACTGTGATAAGGTAAACCACGACAAAACACTACTGAAATATTCCAAATCTCGCATTTCAAGGATAGAAATTCAAAGTGAATTTTGAAAAATTAAGAGAATGTAGGTGTGACAAGGTAAATCATGACAAAACACTACTGAAATATTCCAACTCTTGCATTTCAATGAGATAAATCCACAATGAACTTTGAAAAATCATGAAAATATAACTGTGAAAAGGTAAACCACAACAAAACACTACTAAAATAATCCAACTTATGCATTTCAACTTAAGAAATCCAAAATGAATTTTGAAAAATCAAGAAAATGTAAGTGTGATAAGGTAAACCATAACAAAACACTACTGAAATATTCCAACTCTTGCATTTCAATGAAAGAAATCCAAATGAACTTTGAAAAATCAAGCGAATGTAAGTGTGACAAGGTAAACCACGACAAAACACTACTGAAATATTCCAACTCTTGCATTTAAATGAAAGAAATCCAAAATGAACTTTAAAAAATCATGAGAATGTAAGTGTGACAAGGTAAACCACGTCAAAACACTACTGAAATACTCCAACTCTTGCATTTCAATGAAAGAAATTCAAAATGATCTTTGAAAAATCAAGAGAATGTAACTGTGACATGGTAAACCACGACAAAACACTACTGAAATAGTCCAACTCTTGCATTTCAATGAAAGAAATTCAAAATGAACTTTGAAAAATCAAGAGAATGTAACTGTGACAAGGTAAAGCACGACAAAACACTACTGAAAAATTCCAACTCTTGTTTTTCAACGAAAGAAATCCAAAATGAACTTTGAAAAAATCAAGAGAATGTAACTGTGACAATATAAACCACGACAAAACACTACTGAAATATTCCAACTCTTGCATTTCAATGAAAGAAAACCGAAATGAACATTGAAAAATCAAGAGAATGTGACTGTGACAAGGTAAACCACAACAAAACACAACTGAAATATTCCAACTCTTGCATTTCAACGAAAGAAATTCAAAAAGAACTTTGAAAAATCAAGAAAATGTAACTCTGACAAGGTAAACCACGACAAAACGCTACTGAAATATTCCAACTCTTGCATTTCAATAAAAAAAATTCAAATGAACTTTGAAAAATCAAGAGAATGTAACTGTGATAAGGTAAACCACAACAAAACACTACTGAAATATTCCAGCTCTTGAATTTCAACGAAAGAAATTCAAAATGAATTTTGAAAAATTAAGAGAATGTAACTGTGACAAGGTAAACCACGACAAAACACTACTGAAATATTCCAACTCTTGCATTTCAACGAAGGACATCGAAAATTAACTTTGAAAAATCAAGGGAATGTAACTGTGACATGGTAAACCACGACAAAACACTACTGAAATAATCCCACTCTTGCATTTCAATTAAAGAAATTCAAAATGAACTTTGAAAAATCAAGAGAATGTAACTGTGACAAGGTAAACCCCTACAAAACGCTACTGAAATATTCCAACTCTTGCATTTTAAATAAATAAATACAAAAAAAACTTAGAAAAATCAAGATAATGTAACTGTGACAAGGTAAACCACTACGAAACACTACTGAAATAATCCAACTCTTGCATTTCAACGACAGAAATTCAAAATGAACTTTGAAAAATCAAGAGAATGTAACTGTGACACGGTAAACCACAACCAAACACTACTGAAATATTCCAGCTCTTGCATTTCAACGAAAGAAATTCAAAATGAACTTTGAAAAATCAAGAGAATTTAACTGTGACAAGGTAAACCACGACATAACACTACTGAAATAATCCAACTCTTGCATTTGAACGAAAGAAATTCAAAATAAACTTTGAAAAATCAACAGAATGTAACTGTGACAAGGTAAACCACGACAAATCACTACTGACATATTCCAACTCTTGCATTTCACTGAAAGAAATTCAAAATGAACTTTGAAACATCAAGAAAATGTAGCTCTGATAAGGTAAACCACGACAAAATGCTACTGAAATATTCCAACTCTTGCTTTTCAACAGAAGAAATTCAAAATGAACTTTGAAAAATTAAGAGAATGTAACTGTGAAAAGGTAAACCATGACAAAACACTACTGAAATATTCCAACTCTTGCATTTGAACGAAGGAAATCGAAAATGAACTTTGAAAAATAAAGTGAATGTAACTGTGACATGGTAAACCACGACAAAACACTACTGAAATAATTCCCACTCTTGCATTTCAATGAAAGAAATTCAAAATGAACTTTGAAAAATCAAGTGAATGTAACTGTGACAAGGTAAACCACGACAAAACGCTACTGAAATATTCCAACTCTTGCATTTCAACGAAAGAAATCCAAAATGAACTTTGAAAAATTAAGAGAATTTATGTCTGACTAGGTAAACCATGATTAAACACTTCTGAAATATTCCAACTCTCGTATTTCAATGAAAGAAATTCAAAATTAACTTTGAAAAGTCAAGAAAATGCAACTGTGACAATTTAAACCACGTCAAAACACTTCTGAAATATTCTAACTCTTGCGTTTCAACGAAACAAATCCACGATGAGCTTTGAAAAATCAAGAGAATGTAAGTGTGGTAGGGTAAACCATGAGAAAACACTAGTAAATATTCCAACTCTTGCATTTCAATGAAAGAAATCAAAAATGAACTTTGAAAAATCAAGGGAATGTAACTGTGACAAGGTAAACCACAACCAAACACTACTGAAATAATCCAACTCTTGCATTTCAATGAAAGAAATTCAAAATGAACTTTGAAAAATCAAGAGAATGTAATTGTGAAGGTTGTGGTGAAAAGGACGAGTACTTCAAGTTGGAAAATGGGTTTAGAAGGGACATTAAGAAAGGAACTTGCTCTGAAATGTCTTTTGAAAGGTATAACATAACATAACATAACATAACATAGCATAACATAACATAGCATAACATAACATAACATAGCATAACATAACATAACATAAAATAACATAACATAGCATAACATAACATAACATAACATAGCATAATATTGTATACCATAATATAGCATAATGTAGCATAACATAGCACAACATAACATAGCAAAGCATAGCACTACATAGCATAACATAACATAACATAGCATAACATACCATAACATAGCATAGTATAACTTAGCATAACATAACATAACATAACATTGGGGATCTGGGGGCCCTTTGGGAGCCTGGGGGACCTTTGAGGACCGGGGGCTTCCTTCGGGGTTGGGGTGGGGTATGAGAGCCCGTGGGGTATGAGGACCCTTTGGGGTTGGGGTCGAGGACCTCACGACACTGTTCAAATGGAACTTGTGTATTATAATGACCACAGAGTTTCACCCTCAAATCTTTTTATAAAACCTCTTCTAAAATCATCTTTTAAAATTTCTCTATCTGTTTCGCCGAAATAATTCCCTAAAATGTCTAAAACGGTTTCGCCCAAATAACCCCTAATCGTAGCTTCAGCGTATTCCCTTTGTTTTGGCAACTCTGCGCTGTCACATTTGAAATTATTTGGAAACCCTTTCGTGAATCAATCTCTTCATTGCTAAGATCAAAACATTCATCCGGAAACAATTCTCTTGGTAGAACTTCAAAGATACTAATAGAGACATTCACTCGGAAACAATTCTCTTTGGAAACAACAAATTAATTCTCCTTTCGTGAATCAATAATTCCCCTTAGAAACAACAAATTAATTCCTTTTTCGTGTCAAATCAATCAATCATGACATCAGCTGTCACGTGTGATATAAACTTTGCCCTGGAAACAATTCTGGTCGAACTCCAAAGACATTAATTAACTTGACGTCATCTGTCAGACACTAATTAACTTCCCCTGAAACAATTTGATTAATGACTGACAGCACAGGTGTTCCATGTCATTGACCTCAATAACCACGTGTTCTCCCTAATGACTCTATACCCAAAAAAAGTTTTGGTGTTTAAAAAAGTTGTAGGTGGCAGCAGGGGTGAGTCGTCGGACCTCTTGAGCCCTTTCTACTGTCATGACCTTCCGGTTAACATGAAAGAAACCATAAGTCAAAAATCCTTGGAAGCTCATGGAAAAAGCTAAACACCGCTATACAGACTAACTTATTAGTCTAACGGACTACTTTGAAAGGAAATTCTAACGGAAATTAGGAGTTCTAGTTCTTTTTTAAGTGATAAAAAAATTGGAGGGTAACTTTACCCCCTCCCACGATCATTTTTTCCCGAAGTCACCCAATCAAAATTTTGAGATAGCCATTTTTTTCAGCATTGTCAAAATCTAATAAATATACCTTTGAGGATGACTTAATCCCCCACAGTTCACGGGGAAAGGGCTGCAAGTCATGAACTTTGCCCACTGTTTACGTATAGCATTGGTTATTGGAAAGTATACAGACGTTTTCTGTTGGGGGGGGGGGTGGAGGAGGGGGTTACGTGGGAGAATCTTTTCGTGGAGGATGTTTCCTTGGGGTAATGGACATTTCTATGAAGGGGCGCCGGATTTCCCAGCATTATTTAAAAAACAATCAGAAATTAAATTAACTGAATTATGAAATTACTGAAAGTAAGAAGCAACATTAAGACTTAAAACGAACAGAAATTATTACGTATATGAGGAGGTTCGTCCGCAAGTCAATACCTCACTCTTTACGCTACATATTTTTTTTGTACTTTCATAAGAGCTATCTATTCTAATTAAACCGCCTTTGTGATTCAGGGTTTTGTGATTCAAACAAAATTCGAGCTTTAGCATCATTACGTAAATTACGTCAGAACAAAATTTCGAGAAAACAAAAGTAAAGATTTTTTTAGCCAAAAAAAAAGTAAAATTAATACACAAATTTTGTCTTCATTAGTCATGTACGGTGAGACAAAATAAAAGCTGCATTAACTCAAAAACGATCAGAAATTAAATAAAAAAAACAAGCTTTTTTTAAAAACTGAAAGTAAGGAGCGACATTAAAACTTAAAACGAACAGAAATTGTTCCGTATATAAAAGGGGCTGTCCCCTCCTCAACGCCTCGCTCTTACGCTAAACTTTTTTATTGTTTTAAAAAAATAAAGTTGTGAGACAGTGTCAAACTTTAGCGAAAAGAGCAAGGCGTTGAGGAGGGAACAGAAAACTTTACTAGATATGTGCTACTAGCCAAAAGTTACAAACTACTATCACCGATCTAGGGGAGATAAGACACTTCTAGAAAATACTGCAAACAACCTTGACAGCTAAGAAAAACTTTCAGTCTATAACATAAAGTTCATTATCTAAACTTCACAGAACAATGCATGTTTTTCATGAACGTTTGTTTTTCGATGAGCAAAAATCTGTTTTTACTCTGCCGACTTCGCCTGAAAAAAAACGATAATGAAGACGATAATGACGATAACGATAATGAATACGAAACGATAATGAAGGGCCAAAATACAAATGAATGTGCATTGTCAGTTTAATATACATATACTGATATTTAGTAATCAAAATCTTAGTATTATTTGATTTATTAAAGTTATGAAAGTAAAACCAATTATATTTTTTCAGTAAAGTGCGAATTATGTTCTTGCCTTGGGAAGGCATAGGAGTTTGGAGCCCAACTCATGTTAATTTCTGCTCGTTTTGAGTGTGACTCGGTTATTTCTTGTAATTTCTGTTCGTTTTGTGTTTCATTTATTTATCGATGCTGATTTGTAGTAGTTTCACGCTTCGTAGATTATTTTATTTTATTTTTGCTAATTTTTTGTTTAATAGAGTTCTTTGCTTTTCTTTGAAAAACTAATTTTATGGAAAAAGTTTTTTTAATTAATTTGTATCATAGCTTGAAATTGACTCTTGTATAGAGAGAAATAATTGGATTTCCAGAGTTCATTTTATGTCTTATTTGATCTTCATTTCAAGTGAAATTAAAGCATATTTCTTACAATTTAAGACTGTATATTGCCCACTATTGGTATTATAGCTGATGAGAGCAAAATGCTGCTTGATAAATCAATCCAATATTTCTGTTCAATTACTGTTCAATTGCTGTTCAATTACTTCAATTAATTCAATTACTTCGTGGTCATTAAAAAATATTTAGTTTTACGCTTATGTTTTTAAGATAATTTAATTGCATAGGCTACTGAATGTTACTAATGTCACAACTGGTGTAAGACTATGAAAAGCTTTATAGATTCTTTTAGTGTTGTCAGGCTTCATATTCACTTTTGACTCTTAAATCAATAATCCTGTTTTTTATACTTGACTTTTGTGTTTTCAGTAAAGCGCTAGTTTTGAATAATCCTAAAAGCATAGGGAAACAAAATTAGCTGGTTTATTTGTAATAGTTTCATTAATATATATTAAATAGGCTGGTGAAGTAATAATTTTTGTCCTTTTTAAGTTTCAACTGCGCTGTTTACTTCCCTCGGAAAAACTTTTTTTCTTTTTTTAAATTATTAGCTTACAGGCCTCATCCCACGGACTCTGAGGGGTTATTTTACCCCTAAAGACAGGCTTATTTTGATCTTTCAACTATACTAAACAAAATGCCCATCTCAAAATTTTGATCAGATAACTTTGGAAAATACATCGACGAGGGAGGGGGCCAGATACCCTCCAATCTTTTTTGTCACTTAAAAAGAGCAATAGAACTTTTAATTTCCGTTCGAAAACCTCCTCCCCAAATCTTCTCGGACAATTATATCAATATGATCACCACTGGGGAGAAAACTAACAATAAAACATGCATCCACGACCTGTCTTCTGGCAAAAATAGCTAAATTACATAGGAGCTTGAACCTTCATCAGTAGGATTGTCAGATACACTAAATCTGGTGGTTTGATTTTCATCAAGATTCCTTGAATTTTAGTGGGTGATTCCCCCCTATTTCAAAAATCAGCATCAAAACTACAAAGAATTGTATTGTCGTCTATGTGACGAGTTTTTAATTTGTTTATCGATTGAATTTTTTAAATAAGATCTTTGAGTCCCCAAAAGGGGACGAAATACTGTTGCCAACCATTTCCCTAATTTTGAAACTGGTGAATGAATAGTTGACACAATAGGGCGAAAAGCATTATTCTTATTTACCTTAGGCAACCATAAATTTTTGGTGCTGAACAACCTCTAGGAAACAACCTCTAGGAAACAACCTTTTCCTAGAACAACCTCTAGGAAAATATTGTTATAAAATTGATGGGTTGTTTGTTGGTTACTTTTGAGCACTTCCAATTCATGTCGTGTTTCTTTCCTGTATTTTTCTGTGGGATCAAAACCGAGTTTCTTGTAAGTAATCTCATCTGAGATAATGGCTTTCATTTGTGTTCATAATCACTATTATCCATTATGACGATTGTGTTGCCTTTATCAGCTTTGGTGATGATAAGGTCTTAATCTTGTTTTAAAAGTGAAAGGGTTTTTACGTCACTTCTGGTGGTACTATTCTCAATTTTTTTTTTTTTCTTATCAAATTTGTTCAAATGCTTCACAATTTCGGCTCTAAGTTCTTGTGGGGCTTCAACTTTATCAATAGAGGACATAATACCATCAATAGAGGAATAATTAGAAATTATTTTAGAATAAGGAACCGATGAAGGAAAGCAAAATTTTGGCCCATTCGCCAAAATTGCCTCTTGCTGAATAGTCAAAGACATAGATGAAATGTTCTTGATAGCAGGACCAGGACAAAATCGAGAACAAAAGGTATCAGAATCTCGATACTTCTCAAATTAAAGTCCATTTAATTTATCAGCTAAACGAACCTTTGAAAGGAGACGGTGAAATGACTATTTCAAAGTGACTAAATTGAAAGGTGACTATTTGAATAGGTGACAAATGACTATTTGAAAGGTGACTAAATTAAGTTCGATTAAATGACTTGATAGCCATGTCCTTAAATTTTCATGAAAAGTTCCGATGGAAGATTATTGAATAGCGAATTCTCATGATAATTAATATCTCTAGCTAAGATGAAACGTCTCTGTTTTTGTCCAGCAATTTCATGGTTTAATGCTATGACACATAACTTATCCTTTAATTTCTTTTCATTTTCAATACCAAAGTGCGTGTTTAATCTAAAAGATTTAGGAATGACTGCTTCTTTCTTGCAATGTTTTATAAAAAATGCTGATTTATTAGATTTGCATGTTTTTTTACTAGACACAAATAAAAATTCAATGATGCGGCTAAGTTTTGCACGTACACTTGACGAATAAAAGATCTAAGCCGAACTGGCCAACCATGACAAAAACAACGAAATGAAAATAAAGACAACAATCGGGTCTATGGCCAGTAAATGAAAATGAAGAGAAACAACAAAAATCTAACGAATATTTTGCCCGCATATAACAAGGCGCCTTCAGCGCAAAGACAGGAAGAAAGGAAACTAAAAAATATAATTATAGTCTATTTTATATAATTAAAATGGACTAACATAAAATATATAATTTACTATTACTTACATTTACAATTTGCAGCTACCTTCATCAAACCACGAAAGTAGCTGGATCAAAAAGTCTTAAAATAACAAATGAACTAGATATATTATTGCGACATAATTTTATGCAAAGTTTTTGATGCTGCTATTCTTTTAGGTTTTTTACGTGAACTAATCCCTTGGAAATTTTGTAATACTTTGTTTTTGAATATGGGTTCATTTTTTAAAATAATATCATAAATAAGATCAATATTTATATTAGCCTACCAGTATTTTTATTAATTGATAAACCTGCAAAAATGATATTTTTTTATTATTATTTCTAATGCTTCAAGAGCCGTGAGTGACCCCCCCCCCTTAGAGCAACCAGTTGCCCCTTAGAGCGCCCAGCCCCCCCCCCCCTTCACGCTTATCATTTCCCATAATACTTCCAATAAAAATTTGGAGATAACAAAATTTTTCATCGTAGTTGAAGGGTCCGGAAATTATGTCTGTGAGGAAGACCCCCCCCCCCCTCTACAGATCTCAGGTCAAGGGGTGTAAGATACGCCCTGGGGGTCTATAAGGTCTTTTAGAAAGGGTAGTCGTATATACTTTGGAGGGAACTCATTGGATTGGTAATCAAAAGTTCTAGTGCCCTTTTTAAGAGTCAAGGTGATCAGAGCGCAGCTACCTTCCCTCCCACACACACACACACACACAAACAAGCACGTCGTGTTTCCCGATATGCATCAAAGAGATATTTTGAGACAGGCCTTTTAATCAAAATAGCCCGAAGATTATATAACAAGGCTTTTGAGGTTGATACAAACCACCAGGGCCTAAGGGCGAGGGTTGTAAGCTATGCCCCTAGGACATCTGAGGTTCTTATAAAAAAATTATTGCATAAGCTTTGGAGGTGGCTCATTTGATTGAATTTCGAAGCTTTAGTTCCCTTTTAAGGATCAATAGTGATGGAGGTCAACTAGCCCCCTCCCAGCTACCCCTCTTTTCACCAAATGTATATGACTGAATTTGTGCGATGACAATATTGTTTATAATAGTCCAAAGAACAATTAACAATACCTCCAAGGTTCATCCCCCTAGAGCCCTCAGGCAAGAGTTTTGAGTTATGCCCTGGGGGCATATAAGTTTCTTATGGAATGGGTGGTTGTATTAAATTCAGATGGATCTCAATTGATTTTAAATTGGGAGTCATAGTGTCCTTTTTAAGAGTCAACGTGATTTGAGAGACCCCCCCCCCTTCCATCATTTTCCATAACAAACGATCCAAACAAAGTTTTGAGACATTAATGTTTTCAGCATTGTTGAAAAGCTCAGTAATTATGCGTTTGGGGATGTCGACCCCCCCCCCTGAGGCTTCAGGGCAAGGGCTGTAAGTTATGTAATGTGTTCATTGTGTACATATAGTATATTTTATTGAGAAGATGTATTTGTGTTTGACTTCTACTTTCCCAAAATACGAAGGGCATTAAGATGAGTCTTTCGAGGAATGTTGAGGGGAGTTTTGAACAACAGCATAACATGTTATGTGTATATGGATTGTCAAAAGGGTGTCCCTCAGGAATGACTGAGTATATTAATTTGGAATTTTCAGGAAATGACAAGGGAGATGATCAATTGACCAAAAAGGCTATATTTACACGCTACTACTACTACAACTGCTGCTGCTTCAACTGCTACCAAAAGTACTATTACTACTACCACTACTATAACTAAAACTAATACTTCTGATGCGAGTACTTTTAAGGCTGAGGATATTGAAAGCAATATCTCAGGAAACATTGAAGGGAAATTTGAACTAAATCAAAACATACTATGTGGATACAGATTTCTGATACGGGCATATCAGCAATATCTTCGGTTCGGCCTATCATACAAAGAGGAAATTTCAGGGGCATCATGAGTGGGATGTTCAGTTGACCAAAAAGAAAAATATAACTGTTGCTACTGTTATTAATACTGCTGCTACTACTGTTACTACTAATAATTATACACTATTACTGCTACTGTTAGTAGTGTGCTAGGTGCTTATTTCAGGGGATATTGTATAAAACGAGAAAACCCTATATATTATAGACCTATAAAGTGACCAAGCAAGTTATATTTGGAGCCAGGGACGAGATTGTGTAATGCAACCAGACAGGTTTCTGGGCCAACACCTATTTTCTGGGCCGATCAGAGTATTATAAGGAATTACACAAGAATATGTGTGTAGTTTCACGGGTTCCTGCCTTACCATGGGTAGGTATCTATATATTTCACGACTGCAAGCCTTGTCAGACATGTTTTTCTAGGTTCAAGAGCCAAAACTAAACTTCTTCATATCGCGTATTAAAAGGTTTAATACACTTTTCTGTAAAAAATACTGGTTTCAGTCGTAGGGTAAGATAGTCATGTTTTTTCCTATGAATAATGTTTTTTACTAAAGATACAGCCAAGCCGAGAATGTTTCTGAGTCAAAAATTGTCAAACACTAATGACATCTAGGCTGAAGGTACCTTGCATCTTGTCCAGAATTGATAGCATATGGTGTTAGTTATCAAAAAATTGTACCATTTACGTAAAAATAACTCTATCTGCGAAAAAGATATTACACTGGCATAACTCTACAATGAATGATCTTAATTGGTGATTGAATTATAGGGGCGAAACAGAGGTAGATAACATGTGAATTGGACTGTATGAAGGTGGTAAAAAAGGGTTAAACTGCCTATCAGTTAAGGTCAGCCCGAAGGGGTTGCTAACTCATAGGCAATTTATTATAGATTTAGAATAACGTCCTAGGCATCAATCTACGGATACGATTAACGATGAAAGATGACCTTGTAACTTGACCTAACTTATCTTCTCGGGTGCGTTCTGTATAATACACAAGTATCGTTTGAACAGTGTTGTCAATATAAAATATGCTCTAACATTAGAGTATACTAAAAAGTTGATACTAATAGATATGTAAATGCCAAGAAAGGAAATTTAGTAAAGAATCTCAGAACAATCCTTAGAAATCCTTAGAAATCAAGCAGTGAGGTGATTATAGGTTTGAAGCATCAAGGATCGCAATCAGCAATGACCCTAACCAGCAAGGACCTCAACCTCCAAAGGCCCCTACCCCCAACCTCCAAGGGGCCCCTCCCCTCATCTTTTTGGGCCCCAACCTCAATCTTTTTATACTTTTTTTAAGTTTTTTTTTTAAGTTTTAAAACTTTTTTTTTTATTATTTTTTGAACATGATATATTTTTTATCAACTTTTTTTTACATGTCTTCCAATGAGATAGAATATACTTTAAGAAATTCACATTTAATTTTTTCCAAATTCAAAATGAAAATGATATAGATATTTTAGTCGTGACTTTCACTATTAGAAAAATAATGTTTGTAGTACCACTTTTCTTTTTTTTTGGACTGAATTTTTTTTTGGACTTCGAAATTATTCAACTTTTTTTTACGTATCTTAAAATGACATGAAAAATGTTTGCGGCTCTACCAATCGTACTCCATGCTTGCTCATAGACACGACACGGCTTTCCCACTGGCACTCTATGGCAGATTATCGACACTACCTAGTTTATTGCATGTATTAAATCAGTATTTTTTACGCAGTGGAATGATTAACACATAATTCATATCTTTAAAAAATTGAATAAGAAGCATTTTAAGAAAATGTTTTCGCATGATAGTGTTATTGTAGCATTGAATGCTGGCATGGAGAAGTATTTGAACTATGAAAAAAGTACACGTGATAGCACTATCGGAAACGTATGCATGCGTTGTCACGACAGTAAGGAATTAAATTTCTTTTGAGTACCAAAAAAATTCAACTCTTATGATGGTGGATATGCGAGATTGAGATCTCTGGAGATGATTGCACTCAAAGAGAATGTCAACATAAAAATAATAGTTGATGAGGAGGGGCATCTTCTTACTAGTGCTTGTGGTAACATGTTAGTCAGTGTTAAACCCTATCGTCAGCCTTCGGGTATTAGCATTCAAATGAAAGCAAAGGGGAAAAGAAATGTCTATTCTTCTACTAATATTATAAACCATATCTTGTATACGTGCCGGAACTGTTACCTATGTAAAAATAATGTGATAATAGACAGTGAAATTGTCAGAAAAATAAAAAGGGCACTGGCAGAAAATATCACTAAGGAATATAAAGATGAATCGATAAAAAACAAAGTGCCAGCAAACGTTACTAACATCATTGATCAAATAGTCAATGAACCAAATAATACCAAAGACGAAACGCATATTGAGCCTGTCGATGACACACCAGTAAAAATGGTGTATGACTCAAAATGGAATAATGATTCTTCTACTGATTACGAACTAAGAAAAGACAATAGCCACAGTATCAAGAGAGAACATGGTGAACTATTTTATGGAACAAATTCAAAATTTCCAAAGTAGTTCATTGATATTAATAATGTATGATAATGTATCTACCATATATTTATATTAATATTCTATATGTCATTATTTCATTAAAAATATGTTATCTATTACTTTCTTATATTCCCATTATTTCTAGGGTAAGCTAGCAGGTTCATAGAGGTTTTACTAGAAACTGTGATAAGTTAAGAGATACACATACAGAGAGGGTGAGAAACGCATACAAATATATAGATTCAGACATGCAAACCGACAAAGACAGACACTGGAACAAGCAGGTACCCACCCAGACACACTGGTTTAGAGAGTGAGAGAGATAAAAACATATACAAATATATAGATTCAGACATACATACCGACAAAGACAAGCACTGGGATAAGCAAACAACCGGCCAGAAACACAGACAAAGAGTGTGAGAGAGACCAAAACACATATAAATATATAGATTCAGACATGTAAACCAACAAAGACAGGCATGGGGAGAAGCAAACACACGCCCGGACACATAGGCAAAGAGAGTGAGAGAGACAAAAACAAATACAACTATATAGATTCAGACAAAAAAACCGAGAAAGAAAGGCACTGATATTAGCAGACACCTACCCAGACACACAGCCAAAGAGAGAGAAAGAGAAAAAAACAAATACAACAATATAGATTCAATCATAGAAATCGACAAAAACAAACATGAGGACAAGCAAACAGCCACCCAAACACATATGCAGAGAGAGTGAGAGAGACACAGACAAATACAACTATATAGATTCAGACATATAAACCGACAAAGACAAGCACTGAGATAAGCAAACACCCTTCAAGACACACGGGCAAAGAGAGTGAGAAAGTCAAAAACACATACAAATATATAGATTTGGACATGCAAACTGACAAAGGCAGGCACTGAGAGAAGCAAACCTATGCCCAGACACATAGGCAAAGAGAGTGAGAGATACGAAAACACATACAAATATATAGATTTTGACATAAAAACCAACAAAGACAGGCATTAAGATAAGCAAACACCCGCCCAGACAAACAAGCAAAGGAAGTGAGAGAGACAAAAACACATACAAATATATAGATTCAGACATACAAACCGACAAAGACAGGCACTCAGATAAGCAAACACCCGCCCAGACACATAGGCAAAGAGAGTGAGAGAGACAAAAACAAATACAACTATAAAGACTGAGATACGCAAACCGAAAAAGACAGGCACTGGGAGAAGCAAACACTAACCCAGACACAAATGCAAAGACAGTGAGAGAGACAAAAACACATACGCACGGACACATAGGCAAAGAGATTGAGAGATACAAAAACAAATACAACTGTATAGATTCAGACATATAAACCCACAAAGACAGGCACTGATATAAGCCAACATCCACCCAGACACAGAGCCAAAGAGAGTAAAAGATATAAAAACACATACAAATATATAGATTCAATCATCGAAATTGACTAAGACAAACACGAGGACAAGCAAACACCCACCAAGAAAAATAGGCAAAGAAAGACAAATACAACTATATAGATTCAAACATATAAATAGACAAAGCCAGGCACTGAGATAAGCAAACACCCGCCCAGACACACAGAAACAGAGAGTGAGAGAGACATAAACGCATACAAATACATAGATTCACACATACAAACCAACAAAGACAGGCACTGGGAGAATCAAACATCCATCAAGACACATAGACAAAGAGAGTGAGAGAAATAAAAACACATGCAAATATATAGATTTTGACATACAAACCAACAAAGACAGGCATTGAGATAAGCCAACACCCACCCAGACATACAAGCGAAGGAAGTGAGAGAGACGAAAACACATAATATATGTAGATTCAGACATACAAACCAAGAAAGGCAGGCATGGGGAGAAGCCCGGACACATAGGCAAAGAGAGTGAGAGAGACAAAAACACATGTAAATATATAGATTTTGACATACAAACCAACAAAGACAGGCATTTTATAAGCAAACAGCCACCAAGAATTTTAGGCAAAGGAAGTGAGAGAGAGAAAAAAACACATACAACTATATAGATTCAATCATAGAATTCGAAAAAGACAAACACGTTGACAGGCAAACACCCAACCAGACACATAGGCAACGAGAGTGAGAGAGATAAAAACACATACAACTATATAGATTCAGACATATAAACCGACAAAGACAGGCACTGAGATAAGCAAACACCCGACAAGACACACAGACAAAGAGAGTGAGAGAGTCAAAAACGCATACAAATACATAAAATAAAAGTTCAAAATAGGGATAAAATCCTTTTTAATAGACAGTGTATAATAAATTTCACAAAAAATACCCGATATTTCGGTCACATATGCAGTGACCGTCATCAGTAGTAAGAGTTATATTACTGATAACGTTCACTGCATATGTGACCGAAATATCTCGTATTTTTGTGAAATTTATTATACACTGTCTATTAAAAAGGATTTTATCCCTATTTTGAACTTTTATTTTATCGTCATGGAAAGGCAGTGTTGTCTCCGAAATTAGATACAAATACATAGATTCAGACATAAAAACCGACAAAGACAGGCACTGGGAGAAGCAAACATCCGCCCAGACACATAGGCAAAGAGAGTGAGAGAGATAAAAACACATGTAAATATATAGATTCAGACATACAAACCGACAAAGACAGGCACTTAGATAAGCAAACACCCACCCAGAAACATAGGCAAAGAGAGTGAGAGAGACAAAGACAAATACAACTATATAGATTCACCCATATAAACAGACAAAGACAGGCTCTGGGAGAAGCAAACATCCGCCCAGACACATATGCAAAGAGAGCGAGAGAGACAAGCACACATACAAACACATAGATTAAGACATACAAACCGACAAAGACAGGCACTAGGACACGCAAACATCTGCCCAAACACACACAGGCAAACAGAGTGAGAGTATAGATTCAGACCTAAAAACTGACAAAGACAGACACTGAGAGAAGCAAACACCCACCCAGATTGATAAGCACAGAGAGTCAGAGAGTCAAAAACGCATACAAATACATAGATTCAGACATACAAACCGACAAAGACAAGCACTGGGAGAAGCAAATATCCGCCCATACACATAGGCAAAGAGAGTGAGAGAGATGAAAACACATGCAAGTATATAGTTTCAGACATACAAACCAACAGAGACAGGCATTGAGATAAGGAGGCACCCGCCCAGACGCACAAGCAAAGGAATCGAGAGAGACAAAAACATATACGAATATATAGATTCTTATATACAAACTGACAAAGAAAGGCCCTGAGATAAGCAAAAACCCTCTCAGACAGATACACCCAGAGATTGACAGATACGAAAACAAATATAACTATATAAATTAAATCACACAAACCGACAAAGACATGCACTGGGACAAGCAAACCCCCGTCCAGACACACAGGCAAAGAGAGTGAGAGCATAGATTCAGACGTACAAACTGACAAAGACAGGGATTAAAAGAAGCAAACACCCACCCAGATACATAAAGATTCAGACATACAAACTAACAAAGACAGGCACTGAGATAAGCAAACACCAACCCAGACCCGCAAAGACACATAGGCAAAGAGAGTGAGAGTAAAGATTCAGACATACAAACCGACAAAGACAAAACATCGGGAGAAGCAAAACCCTACCCAGATACACTGGCAAAGAGAGTGAGACAGACAAAAACACATACAAATACATAGATTAAGACATGCAAACCGACAAAGACAGGCATTGGGACATGCAAACATCCGCCCAGAAACCCAGGCATAGAGAGTGAGAGTATGGATTCAAACGTAAAAACTGACAAAGACAGACACTGAGGGAAGCAAACACCTACCCAGATGCACATGCAAAGAGAGTGAGAGAGTCAAAAACACATACAAATATATATATTAAGACATACAAACCGACAGAGACAGGCACATGGACGCTCAAACATCCACCCACACACACACAGGCAAAGAGAGTGAGAGCATAGATTCAGACGTAAAAAAAGACGAAGACAGGCACTGAAAGAAACAAACACCCACCCAGATTCACAATCAAAGAGAGTGAGAGAGTCAAAAATGGATACAAATATATAGCTTTAGACATAAAAACCGACGAAGACAGGCATTGGGAGAAGCAAACATCCGCCAAGGCACATAGGCAAAGAGAGTAAGAGAGACAAAAACACATAAAAATATATAGATTCAGCCATACGTACCGACTAAGACAGGCACTGGGATGAGCAAACATCTGCCCAGAAACACAGACAAAGAGTGAGAGAGACAAAAACACACATACAAATACATAGATTCAGACCTACATACCAAAAAAGACAGGTATGGGGAGAAGCAAACACACGCCTAGATACATAGGCATAGAGAGTGAGAGAGACAAAAACACATGAAAATATATAGATTTTGACATACAAACCAACAAAGACAGACATTGAGATAATTTAACACCCACCAAGAATTGCAGGCAAAGGAAGTGAGAGAGACAAAAACACATACAATTATATAGATTCAATAACAAAAACCCAAGAATTCGACAAAAACAAAAACCCACCCAGACACATAGGCAAAGAGAGTGAGAGAGAAAAAAACAAATACAACTGTATAGATACAAAAACACAAACCGACAATAACAGGCACTGAGATAAGCAAACGCCCACCCAGACACACACTCAAAGAGAGTGAGAGTGCCTAAATCGCATATAAATACCTAGATTTATACCTGCAACCCGACAAAGACAGGCACATGGAGAAGCAAATCAACACCCACATACATAATTAAGGAGAGTGAGAGAGATAAGGCACATGCAAATAGATAGATTTTGACATACAAACCAACAAAGACAGGCATTGAGATAAGCAAACACCTGCCCAGACACACAGGCAAAGGAAGTGAAAGACACAAAAACACATACAAATATACAGATTCAGACATACAAACCGACAAAGAGGGGCACTGAGATAAGCAAACACCCGCCCAGACACATAGGCAAAGAGAGTCAGAGAGACAAAAACAAATACAACTATATAGATTCAGACATAAAAATTGACAAAGAAAGGCTCTGGGAGAAGCAAACATCCGCCAAGACACATATGCAAAGAGAGCGAGAGGGACAAAAATACATACAAACACATAGATTAAGATATACAAACCGACAAAAACAGGCACTGGGACACTCAAACATCCGCCCAAACACACACAGGCAAAGAGATTGAGAGCATTGATTCAGACGTAAAAACTGACAAAGACCGACACTGAGAGAAGCAAACACCCACCCAGATTGATAAGGACAGAGAGTCAGAGAGTCAAAAACGCATACAAATACATAGATTCAGACATACAAACTGACATAGACAGGCACTGGGAGAAGCAAATATCCGCCCAGACACATAGGTAAAGAGATTGAGAGAAATAAAAACACATGCAAATATATAGTTTCAGACATACAAACCAAAAAAGACAGGTATTGAGAAAAGAAAACACCCGCCCAGACACACAAGCAAAGGAAGTGAGAGAGACAAAAACACATATAAATATATTGATTCTGACATACAACCCGAGAAAGACAGGCACTAAGATAAGCAAACACCCACCCAGACACATAGGCCCAGAGATTGAGAGAGACAAAAACAAATATATATATATAGATTCTATCAAACAAACCGATAAAGACATGCATTGGGACAAGTAAACACCCTGCCAGACACACAGGCAAAGAGAATGAGAGTATATATTCAGACGTAAAAGGCGACAAAGACAGGAGCAAGGAGAAGGTAATACCCACCCAGATACATATAGATTCAGACATACAAACCAACAAAGACAAACATTGGGAGAAGCAAAAACCTACCCAGATACACAGGCAAAGAGAGTGAGTTAGACAAAACGCATAGAAATACATATATTAAGACATCAAAACAAACAAAAACAAGCACAGGGACAAGAAAACATCCGCCCAGAAACAGAGGCAAAGAGAGTGGGAGTATAGATTCAGACGTAAAAACCGACAAAGACAGACACTGAGAGAAGCAAACACCCAACCAGATTCACAAGCAAAGAGAGTAAGAGTATAGATGGGAACGTAAAAACCGACAAAGACAGACATTGAGAGAAGCAAACAACCACCCAGATACACAGGCTAAGCTAGTGAGAGATTCAAAAACGCATACAAATACATAGATTCAGACATACAAACCCACAAATACAGGAACTGGGACAAGCAAACATTTGCCCAGACTCATATGCAAAGAGAGTAAGAGAGAGAAAAACACATACAAACATACAATTCAGACATACAAACCCACAAAGACAGGCATTGAGATATGCAAACACCCACTCAAACATACAAGCAAAGGAAGTGTGAGAGACAAAAACACACACAAATATATAGATTCAGACATACAAACCGACAAACACAGTCACTGAAATATGCAAACACCTGCCCAGACACATAGGCAAAGAGAGTAAGAAAGACAAAGACAAATACAACTATATAGATTCAGACATACAAACCGATATAGACAGGCACTGGGACAAGCAAACACCCTCCCAGACGCATAGGCAAAGAGAGTGAGAGAGACAAAACAGCACACAAATACATAGATTAAGACAAACAAACCGACAAAGAGAGGCACTGGGACAAGCAAACACCCGCCCAGACACACAGGCAAAGAGAGTGAGAGTATAGATTCAGACGTATAAACTGACAAGGACAGACACTGGCAGAAGCAAACACCCACCCAGATACATAGGCAGAGAGAGTGAGTGAGACAAAAAAGCATACAAATACATAGATTAAGGCATGCAAACCGACAAAGACAGGGATTGGGAGAAGCAAATATCTGCCCAGACACACAGGCAAAGAGAGTGAGAGAGACAAAAACGTATACAAATATATAGATTCAGACATACAAACCAACAAAGACAGGCACTGGGACAAGAAAACACCTACCCAGAGACACATGCAAAGAGAGGGAGAGAGACAAAAAAACACATATAAATACTTAGATTCAGACTACAAACCGACAATGACAGGTTCTGGGACTAGCAAACACCCGCCCAGACACACAGATAAAGAGAGTGAGAGAGACAAAAACACACATAAATATTGATCAGACACACGAGTATAATGAGTGAGACATGCAAAAAAAAAGTTAGCGCGCTAAGTGAGCTTAAATTAATCTAACTTTTTGCATGTCTCTCTCACTATATCTGTGTGTCTGAAGGAGTGTGCTACCTATAACTATAGGTGTAAAGATGGCAGCAGTTAAGATAGTGAAAAGGTGAAAGTGAACTTAAGCGAACCTAACTTTTTTTGCATGTCTCTCTCATTATACTCGTGTGTCTGAGCGATATTTATATGTGTTTTTGTCTCTCTCACTCTCTTTACCTGTGTGTCTGGGTGGATGTTTGCTAGTCCCAGTACCTGTCATTCTCGGTTTGTAGTCTGAATCTAAGTATTTATATGTGTTTTTTTGTCTCTCACCCTCTCTTTTTATGTGTCTCTGGGCAGGTGTTTTCTTGTCCCAGTGCCTGTATTGGTCGGTTTGTATGTCTGAATCTATGTGTTTGTATGTGTTTTTTTCTCTCTCACTTCCTTTGCTTGTGTGTCTGGGCGGTTGGTTGCTTATCTCAATGCCTGTCTTTGTTGGTTTTTATGTCAAAATCTATATATTTGCATGAGTTTTTGTCTCTTTCACTCTCTTTGCCTATTTGTCTGGGCGGGAGTTTGCCTCTCCCCATGCCTGTATTTCTTGGTTTGTATGTCTGAATCTATGTATTTGTATGTGTGTTTTTGTCTCTCTTACTCTCTTTGCCTGTGTGTCTCGGCGGGTGTTTGCTCATCCCAGTGCCTGTCTTAGTCGGTTTGTATGTATGAATCTACATATTTTCATGTGTTTTTACCTCTCTTACTCTCTTTGCTTATGTGACTGGATAGATGTTTGCTTACCCCAGTGCCTGTCTTTATCGGTTTTTACTTTTGAATCTTTATATTTGTATGTGTTTTGACTCTCTCACTCTCTTTTCTTGTGAGTCTGGATGGGCGTTTGCTTCTCTAAGTGTCTGTCTTTGTCGATTTTTTACAGCTGAATCTATTCTCTCACTCCCTCTGCTTGTGTGTGTGTGGGTGGATGTTTGCGTGTATCAGTGCCTGTCTTTGTCGGTTTTTATGTCTTAATCTATTAGTTTGTATGTGTTTTTTTCTCACTCATTCTGTTCGCATTTGTTTTTTGACGGATTTTCGTTTTTTCAAACGTCGGTCCTTGACGGTCTTCGTGTCTGAATAAATATATTTATATTCATATTTGCCTTTCTCAATCTTTTTGCCTATGTGTCTGGGTGGGTGTTTTTTGACAGGCTCAATATGCGTTTCGTCTTTGGTATTATTTGGTTCATTGACTGTTTGATCAATGATGTTAGTAACGTTTGCTGGCACTTTGTTTGTCATCGATTCATCCTTATATTCCTTAGTGATATTTTCTGCCAGTGCCCTTTTTATTTTTCTGGCAATTTCACTGTCTATTATCACATTATTTTTACATAGGTAACAGTTCCGGCATGTAGACAAGATATGGTTTATGATATTAGTAGAAAAGTAGGCCTTTCTTTTCCCCTTTGCCTTCATTTGAATTCTAATACCCGAAAGCTGACGATAGGGTTCAACACTGGCTAAAATGTTACCACAAGCACTAGCAAGAAGATGTCCCTCCTTATCAACTATTATTTTTATGTTGGCATTCACTTTCAGTACAATCATCTCCGGAGATCTCAATCTCACATATCCACCATCATAAGAGTTGAAGTTTTTAGGTATTCCAAAGAAATGTAATTTCTTACTGTCATGACAACGCATGCATACGTTTCCGATAGTGCTACCACTTGTACTTGTTTCATAGTTCAAATACTTCTCCATGTCAGCATTCAATGCTACAATAACACTATCATGTGAACACACTTTCTTAAAATGCTTCATCTTCACTTTTTAAGGATATGAATTATGTGTTTATCCTTCCACTACGTAGAAAATACTGATTTAATACATGCAATAAACTAGGTAGTGTCAATAACCCGTCATAGAGTACCAGTGAGAAAGCCGCGTCGTGTCTATGAGCAAGCCTAGAGTACGATTGTTAGAGCCGCAAGCATATTTTATGTCATTTTAAGATACGTAAAAAAGTTGAATAATTTCGAAGTCCAAAAAAAATTCAGTTCAAAAAAAAAGAAAAGTGGTACTAAAAACATTATTTTTCTAATAATAAATGTCACGACTAAAATATCTATACCATTTTCATTTTGAATTTAGAAAATATTAAATGTGAATTTCTTATGTTTTAAGTATTTTCTATCTCATTCGAAGACATGTAAAAAATAGGTGGAAAAAATTTATCATTTTCAAAAGATAATATAAAAAAATGTTAAAAACACTTCAAAAACAGTATAAAAAATGGAGGGAGGGGCCCAAAAAGTTGGATGTAAGGGGCCCCTTGGAGGTTGGAGGTAGGGGGCCTTTGGAGGTTGAGGTCCTTGGTGATTAGGGTCATTGATGATTGCGATCCTTGGAAGCTTCAAACCTATAATCACCTCACTACTTAATTTCTAAAGATTTCTAAGGAATGTTCTGAATTTCTTTATTAAAGTTCCTTTCTTGGCATTTACATCTCTATTAGTATCAACATTTTAGTATGCTATAATGTTAGAGCATATTTTATATTGACAACACTGTTCAAACGGTACTTGTGTTTTATACAGAACACATCCGAGAAGTTAAGTTAGGTCAAATAATAAAATTGCCTATGAGTTAGCGACCCCTTCGGGTTTACCTTAACTGGTTGGCAGTTTAACCCTTTTTAACCACCTTCATACAGTCCAATTCAAAATGTAATCTACTTCTGTTTCGCCCCTATAATTCAATCACCAATTAAGATCATTCATTGGAGAATTATGCCAGTATAATATCTTTTTCGCAAACAGAGTTATTTTTATGCAAAAGGTACAATGTTTTTATATCTAACACCATATGCTATCAATTTTGGACAAGATGCAAGGTACCTTCAGCCGAGACGTTAGTAGTGTTTGACGATTTTTGACTCATGAAACATGCTCGGCTTGCTTGTATTTTTAGTAAAAACATTATTTATACGAAAAAACATGATTATCTTACCCTACGACTGAAACCAATATTTTTTACAGAAAAGTGTATTAAACCTTTGAATATGCGATATGACGAAATTTTGTTTTGGCTTTTGAACCTAAAAAAACATGTCTGACAAGGCTTGCAGTCGTGAAATATATAGATACCTACCCATGGTAAGGCATGAACCCGTGAAACTGTACACATATTCTTGTGTAATTCCTTATAAATCTCTGATTGGCCCAGACAATAGGTGTGGGCACTGAGACCAGTCTGATTGCATTACACAATCTTGTCCCTGGCTCCAAATATAACTTGCTTGGTCACTTTATAGGTCTATAATATATAGGGTTTTCTCGTTTTATACAATATCCCCTGAAATAAGCACCTAGCACACTACTACTATTGTTCTTACTACTACCACTACTACTATGATACTAGTACAATTAAGGTTACTTGTATGAAGGATAAAAAATTTGACAGAACATTGAGGGGGAATTTGAAATAAATCAAAACACACTATGCGCATGTAGATTGTCAAAAGGGCGTATCTCAAGAATTGATTTGGGTACTAAGTTAAATTTTTCGGAGAATAATTAAACGGGAAGATCAATTGAGAAAAGGTGATATATGCTTGTCACTAATAACACTAATTCTACTTGTACTTTTCCTTATGTTACTACCGCTTCTAAACTACTCTAACTACTACTTCAATTGCAACAACTTGCAAATTTTAGAGTATTAAGCAGAAAAGGGTGTCAAAAGCGCACATCAACAATATTTTTGGAACGGCTTAGGGCGTCAAGGTAAAACTTCCGGGGCATCATGAAAGCGATGTTCAACTGAATCAAAAGGCAATATGAACATGCTACTACCGCTAGTAATACTGCTGCTACTACTGCTACTACTACTGCTAATACAACACTGACACTGTAACTGCTTTTACTATCACCAAAATTACTGTGGTAATAGTAATATTAAGACTAAGTCTAACAAGGTAAACTTTGAGAGAATATTGATGGCAAATTCAAACTAACAAAACAGACTATGTGCATTTAGATTGTCAAAATAGCGTATCTTAAGAATTGATTTGTGTAAGAAGTTGGAACTCTCAGAGAATACTTAAAGGAGATGATCAATTGAACAAAAGGCAATATGTGCACACTCAGGGGCGTCGTTTGGGAGGGGCAAGGGGGGCAGTTGCCCCTCCAATAAAGAGGAGAAAAAATAATTACATAGCCCATGCTGCTTGAATATTAGGATATAGACCCCTCTTGCCCCCCAATGAAAATACTGTTGTTTCGCCCCTGTGCACACTACTACTAATACTACTGCTACTGCAACAGTTACTATTTCTACTACTACTATTACTATTGCTCCAGTTACTACTTCTATCGCAACTATTTGTAATGTTAAGGGCATTAAGATGAAAATATAAAAAAAATATACGACTATACAGGTTAAAAAAGAGAAAATCGACAATATCATAACAATGACTAATTGTATTAAATTGAGTAGTTATACTACTGCTGTGACTACTATTTATTCATCATAAGAGCATTGAAGCGGACCTGCAGTGACAAATGAATATTTAGTTCATTTACTACTTCCCTCAAAAAAGGAACTAACCCAAATTTTACTTTAAAAAACCATCAAGATGTTCCAAAGATGTTTGGAATACCTTAAGCTACTGCACTAAAAATTTCAAGTTATAAAAATCTATACAGCTTGAGTAGTTGAAAATATATGGAGAAGCTACCTACCCCTTAAGCCTTGAAACTCAGGGGGTCTGAGGCTTGCTATAATACAAATACTTAACGACATGTCATATTTTATCCAATATTTTACAGTTTGTCCAAGTTGATTACCCCCCCCCCACTCAACCAAAATATAGGATTCACTGTTGAACCTAGTTCTTTATACTCCTGTTTCCACTATTTCTTTTTTAGAACGCATACGCTATCATGATTCATGAAACTCATAATTTTTTCAAAATTAGCCAACCCAGTCAAAATCTACTGTTTTGTTTCTCTATTTCTTCTGTAGAAACGACTAGAGTTGCACACCTATCCCCCCCTTTCTCAGAAGATGTGATGTGACTCTTAGATGTGAATTTCGATTTGTATGAATAGAATGCACATTTTGACACAAAAATGTAATTGATAACATTTGCAAAACGATAGTTTGCCTGTTGTAATGCATGTACTGATATCTAAAGGAGTGCAGCCACAAACCGGTCACCTCAAAATACCAGCCACGAAGTGAAAGTACTCAATGAGGGGATTTTTATTATGTTTCAGGAGCATAAGCTATACTCCTGAAACATAATAAAAATTAGAGTACGGGGGGGGGGGGCGGGGGGGCGAGGCCCCCCGGGTGAAGCCCGCAGGGTCTCAGCCCCCCCCCCCAAGAAATTTTGAAGTCTGCCCTGTAACGCTCAGATTATTATCACAAGCAGACTTTACAGTTATCTTCAGTCTTAAGACTGATTCTATTGAAAGATCAGGCAAATCAGTTTCTTTTCCTTCCTGGCGAGCAGAAAAAGAACCTGTCGATTTTGACAGTTACAGCCATAATTAGGCTTCAAATTTAATCTTGATTTGGCGTAAGCCCCCTTTTCCTGGAAAGTGAACGAAAGTGCAAATGAAGGGTGGGATCCGCTGGCGAAACCGTCATTGCTTAGTGATCATTTTAAACCATAGTTGCCAGGTGGTACGCATTTGTGCCATTTTGGCGCTTTTTGAGTTGCTTGCGCATTGAATTTTTCAAATTGGTGCATTGCGCCAATTCCGCGCATCTCAAGAAAATTCGGCGCAAAGTAGGCGCATTTTGCCTTCACAATAACAATGACAAAACTCAAAATTTTAAAGTCTACTGTTTACTGACAACTACTACTGACAGATTCAGGAATCTTTCTATAAAGACGGGTGGAATTTCCAGAACCCCGTAGGGATTCTCATATCGCATTCCAGGTTCCATGGAGACCTAAATTTTAAATTATTAAAGCGTGCATTATCCTTAGCGTGAAAAAACAAACGGAAAAGTGGTCAAATTTCGAAAAAAAAAAATACAAAAAAGAGTGGAAAAAGCTGAGCTTTGTTCGACATAGCTTAAGCTGCTCTTTCTGTCTTAAGCTTACCCGTCAGCAAAACCCTTCGTCGAGAGCGTGTTTTCTGTTATTAATCTTTTCAAGTACAAAATTCAAAACAGGATGCACCTCAAAATGCTTAACTCTACTGTGACCATCCAACTTAGGCTAAATTGCCAGGGAAACTGCTACAAAGACTTTGATCCTACACCCGCTATGTTGAATAGATTTACCATTGACATGTATGACATTAAAAAACCATCCAATGACAATGAAAATGAAGATGAAGCTCTTGAGGAAATTTTGGGCAATATAGAAGGAGGCCTATTTAACTTTGTTTAACTTTGAAAATGATCTTGAATACTAGTCGATGATAACTACAATATATGATTAACAAATGTACGAAACTAATCCGAATTTCATCACAAGGAAAACACAAATAAAATTACAATTGGAACTGTTGAAGGACCTTGCCAAGTACAATATTCGTCTCATATGAATGTCTTTGACTTCTGTTTCATGACAAAAGCTCAGAACATTGTATTTAGCCTGCAATTTTATAGATAGTTGCATTGATAACGGCCGGTCTTATTTCTTATCTTTGACTTGATCGTTCTAATTTATATTTTGAAAGCTAGGAACCATTTTGTTCTTATAACTAAGTTTAAGAATTTATATCTTTTTGCAGCTTAGAATTGAAATGTCATAAAATCATTGTATAAAGGAGTAAACTTTGATGTCACTTACCTAAATGACATTTTCGAGAGATGTGACCTTCAAGGATCATTCTTCTTTTCAGTTCTACATTATAAAATTCTAACATTTGTTATCTTTGTCAAATGCACCTTTAACTTCCACGTTTTTCTATAACTTATCTATATTACAAGACCAGTATACTGAGTACCTCTTCCTTTTTTGAGTTCTTTAATCACAATTTCTATTGTTGATAGGGAATAATTCAGCATATTAGCCAGAAAGTAATGTAAAATACCACCTTAGATATTGGCAAGTGTTTTTTTTTTGTTAGATCTTCTTTAATTCCCTTTTTTATTTAATTCTCTGACATACCAGAAAACTAAGAAAAATATCTTTCTGTTCAAGCCAGAGATTGAGAATAGAAAATTTCGACCACAAAAGTGCATGTAATCAGTCAAAAATGCTTCACTGTTTCAGATTTCGGAATATGGTGCCGAAATCTGTCAATGAAGACTAAATACTACCAATTTTGACTTCTAGTATTCTGAAAAGCAAAATTTTCACTATCTGGTAACATTGTCTCTGAGTTTTTGCTTCCCTTGGTGCGCTATCTAAAATCAGGCATCTGGCATCACTGTTTTGAACTTGAACAGACTGTTAATGAAAGAAACAGAGGCGAAAACTTCAACAATGAAAAGATTAGAAAACTATTTTTCTGCTAAGAACTCTAAAGATAGAACTGAGTTTACAGATGGGAACTCACATGTTGGTACCGAAACAGGACAGATAAACAAACAACCGAGTATTTTTAGTTTTAGTGGTAATGTTCGAGCTAGTGACGTAAATGAGAAAGCAAATGACAAAGGTAGCCCTAGTAGTAGCAATGTGTCTAGTGTAGCTTATACGGTCAGTTTCAGCGATATCGGTAGTAATAGTCTTACAAAGGGCAGAACATTTCAAGCTAGCTGGACTGAAAAGTACCACTGGTTATGATTTGACACGTCTAAGAACGGTGTTGTGTGTACAGTCTGCACAGCAGCAGTGAATATGAAAATGTTCCTTCCAAAGACTTCTCACGATAAAGCCTCCTTTGACACATTCATAACGAGAGGGTTAAGCGAATGGTAAAAGACGCTCGATTGCTTTAAGTCACAGGAAGCTTTACCATTTTACAAAGCGGCTATCGCAACCACAGACTCATTGCACCGCGGTAATGATGTGAGTCAATAGCTAAGTGCACAGCACAAGCAAGAATTGCATGACTCTCGCAAAGCTCTGAAGCTCATATTCTCGTCTTTGAAGAAATTTGCCTCACAAGGGATACCTATTAGAGGTAAGCAAGAAGAGTCTTCGAACTTCTGACGCCTTCTTGAACTAAGGGCAGATGATGCTCCAGTTACAGAAAAGTGGCTTGTCAGACCAGAAAAATACAAGTGGTTGTCACCTGACATTCAAAATGAAATATTAGAAGACATGTGCCGTGCTACGTTTAGACTCCTCATAGATGAACTGAAAAAGTACAAGTATTTTGGAGTGATGCTTGACGAAACCGCTGATGTTTCCTGTAAAGAACAGATTTCCCTTTGTCTTAGAACTGTTGATGACAACCTCGACATAAGCGAAAAGTTTTTTGGATGTTACGTAACTAAAAACACAAAGAATTAAACACTATTTAAGTGCTTGATGGATCTCCTTTGTCGTTTTGGTCTTTCGTTACAAAATTATCTTGGACAATGCTACGATGGCGCTGCTAACATGTCTGGGAGCGAAAGGGGTCTACAGTCTCTGGTGAAGTGCATTGCCGTCTCTATTGAGAAAAGGCAATGCACTACATTCTCTGGTGTAGTTCTCTGGTCAGGGATATTACAGTCTCAGGTGAGAGTGTGCATTGCCCTGCCCACTGAACCTGGTTTCTCCGGATGTGGTGGAAACTAACATCAATATGAGGAATGTTACGAGCAGGGTCCAGGGATTTATCGCTTTTGTTAGAGGCTCCCCGAAACGGTTGTCAAGTTTCAACAGCGTAAAGCTGGATGAAGGGGTGGCACTCCGACCATTCTGTCAAACTAGGTCGATCTGAAGAAAGCCCTCTATCACGGCAATCACTATCAATAACTCCGAAATAATCCTCTGGCTTGAGGACTTCAGTAATCACCTAGAAAATGGTAAACAGACAGCCGAAGCTGATGGATTTCTTGAGACCTTTACCAACTTTGATACGTTCTTCAAGCTATAAATTCTTCGCATTATCTTAACTGGAGTAGAAGACTCCAATACTGCACTTCAAAGAGCGCAGCTCTACTTCAGGGAGGCAGAGAAAATACTTGATCACCTCCGTAAGGTCTTGGAAGGTATGAGGAATGAACATCGCTTTAAACTGCTATGGGAGGCAGTTGTCTCATGTTCAAACATTCCGGGTCTCAATGAACCAAAACTCACGAGAAACAGCAAAGTTCCCAGTCGTTTTGATGGAAGCGGTGCTCATTATAATCCGTCTAAGCCTAAAGATACTTATCGCCAAGCTTTCTAAGAACCTATCGATTGCGAACTGATGGGTTTGACTACAAGATTTGAACCAAGCCAAATAACTCAACATCTCTCTAAAGCAGAAGAGTTCATCTCAGGTGTATCTGACGTTTCGTACATGCAAAACTTCTATATAAAGATGATTTTGAGGACCACGCCCAGTTGCAGCTGCACCGAGACATACTCCTTGATCAAGCTAAAGCGAACAAAAAAGATATCCAGAAATTTGATGCTGCTGTCAGTTTTATGAAAGAAAATGATTCCCTTGCCAAAGTTGCTCAACAGATGGTGAAGTTAATTAGGATAGTGTTGTGTATGCCAGTTTCAAACTGTGCTTCGGAAAGATCGTTTTCAGGCCTCTGAAGGCTAAAAACATATCTTCAGTCAACTATGACCCAGGAAAGACTGAATCATTTAGCTGTTTTGTCAGTGCACAGGGAAGTCCTAGAAAGCGTAGACTTCAACAAACTCACAGACGAGTTCATCAAGCGAGCTCAAGTTCCGATGAATACGTTTTCACCATCCCATTAGATGTAGCAAGCGTTAGAAATTAGAATTTAAGGAACTTTTTGTATTCGACCGATCCGTAGCATTGGTGAGTACCAATTATTCACGGCTTAAAGTCGAGGGGAAATTTCGGCACCTTGGGACAGGTTCAGTCTAAACAGAAATATTTCGCAAATTAACGGCGAGATTCTATTCATATAGTAATTTTAATCTTATGCTAAAAATATCTAGCTATTATCAGAAGATGGCCAAAGAAGCCTTTAATACAGTGTTAATTCTTTAAACTTTTGCTTTCATTCTTGCTCGAGGAGTCTTGACGTTGTACTTCGGATTTTTGTTCAGACACAAGCAACATTTTTTTTTACCTCATATCCGAAAAAAAACTTCCACGTGTCTAACCCGAAACTCTGTTGTGAATTTAAGAGACTTACGAGATAAAACAACATGTCAAAAGACACATCCCATCTGATCCACTTCTCCCCTGAGGCAAACACAGCTTTTATTCTGCTTTGTTTTAACACAGATTTTATGTTGCTTTGTTTTTGGTACAAGGGTTGCCCCCCCCCCCCGGAGAAATTGAAACTCTACGCCTATGAGTATATCATATTATCAAACGTGTCTTGATTAGGTGAATGAAATTTCATTTTGGTCAAAACCTTGCAGCCATGGGAAAGGCTTGTGATACCTTACAGTTGATGCATCGCAAACCTTTTTTTTTTTTTTTTTTTTGGGTAACTTTCAGTTTTTCTCTTTATAGGTTTAGGTGAATTTACTTGCTCTACTGATCTCTACTTGTCTTTCAAACGAAATTTTTTTTGCACCGAAAATCTAAAAATGCCATATGTTTATACATATTTTGCCAATATCACTAGTTACAGTCCTCATTTGAAGATATAGTTTCCAATTACTGCAGATTCTTAAATTTCAAAGACAAAGAGAATTTGGTTTCACAAAAAAAATCTTGCGCACAGTGGATTTGATCCTAATTTTGTAGCCCAATTTCTGAAGGTCGCAGGCAATCACATAATGTATTACTTGTGGCATCCATTATAATTAAATCTAATTGCAGAAAACATTTTTGGCTGCTGCTAATTCTTAAGTGAACAACTGTCAGACCAAGTTTTTGGCCTAAAGTGAAATTATCAGTTTTTAAGTTGAAGTGTTTGAGAATAATGCTGAAGATTTAGCTTTTCAGCCAAAAAATAAACAAACCCCTACTTCTGCCTTAAAGCGCAAATTCCAAATATACCAATCACTACCCTTGCAGATCCATACTAGTCCGGACTGTGATGGTATATTAGGCTATATACAGAACTAAGCTGATTAACTTCGTTTTTTTTTCAAAATTGGCTTTATATGACATTAAATAAAATAAAGACTCAACTGAAAATAGAGAGGAACACTAAACCTTAAGACAAACGGAAATTATTACGAATATGAGGGGTTTTGCCCCCTCGTCAATACCTCGCTCTTCGAGCTAAAGTTTTTTAGTACTTAAAAAAAAAACTTCTTATTGTTCTAGTAAACCGAACACTGACTAAAAGCTCTTGTGAACTAGGTTGGGTTTAAAAAGTCTGGATGGTCCTGATGGTTTGGGAGGTGTGCCCCCCCCCCCTTCAGGTTAGTCTAGTCGTCCGTCCCTAGTTAAACATAGGAGAAATCCTACTGCGGTTTCCTCATCGTGGTAGTCAGGTGGAAACGGCCGGAATTGCCTATCCCAATTCTTGCTATGCCCAACCGCAGAGTGTGCCATCAGGGAGCGGAGACCTGCATTGTCAAATATATTTCCATGAGACGGCCAAATGCAAGTCAATATAAAGAGTCCAACCCATACTACGGCATCCCCGGCAAGCGATGTGTTGAAGGTTTCATTGGCGCCTTCTCCGAAAAATTTTCAAGCCCATACAACGGCATCTCCGGCAAGCGATGTGTTGAAGGTTTCATCAGCACCTTCTCCAAAAAATTGGCAAGCTGAGGTACTTCTTTGGAAACATAGACAATCCCTCAATGTAGAGTGCTGGAGCGTATTCTCGATGAAATTCCTTACAACCATGTCGTGTATCGGGCGTGAATTGCTGCTCTAAAACGTAGACCTAATATTCGTTTAGAAAAAACAAATAAAACGCATTGTTGAAGTCTCAGAGATTATAACTCCTGAGGATGACGCTTCTTTCTACTTCTTCAACTCTGGGACCCTTGATGGATCTCCGTATGGGGGAGTGGGCATCATTTTAAGCCCCCTATCAGCGAGTCACTTCTAGAGTGGGAACCTATTTCACATAGAGTAGCAAGAGCGCGATTCAAAGGCTACCTATTCAACATATTAGCTATTTTAGTTTATGCTCCAACCAGAGACGCACCGGAGAGCGAAGCAGAAATTTTTTACCAAGTTCTAACTTGTACTCTTAAGAAAGTCCCAAAACGAGACCTCATCATTATTGGAGGCGACTTTAACGCCAGAATTGGGGAAAAAGTATCCAATACTGAGTCTGCCATTGGCCACTTTGGTCTTGGAGCTAGACGTAGCAGGGGATCAAGACTTCTTCACTTTGCCATGACAAATTATTCGGTCATTACCAATACCT
This sequence comes from Artemia sp. Qi Xiang Cuo, assembly GCF_049724085.1. Taxonomy (NCBI): domain Eukaryota; kingdom Metazoa; phylum Arthropoda; class Branchiopoda; order Anostraca; family Artemiidae; genus Artemia; species Artemia sp. Qi Xiang Cuo. Next base: position 9,561,526 of record NC_142810.1, on the reverse strand, counting down.
TATTCAAACACAAGCCCAGCCACAGAGCCACATGACATTCAAGAGATGGTAGAGAAAAAAGCCAGATTGATTACATCCTCATGTCCCGCCGTTGGAAATCAATGGCTACGAATAGTAGATCGGACATTAGAGTAGATTCTGGCTCGAAACATGGGTCGGATCATCTTCTAGTCAGATTAGATCTAAATTTACGATTTGCAGCACGCCCAAAGAGGAAACCTCCACGAAGATTTGATACCAATCGCTACGATGATCCTAATATACGACAGGCATTCTGCTTAGAGTTGTCTAACCGCTTTGAAGCTCTCCAAGTGCAAGCGAACGACGAGTAAACTCAAAGTTTGGATGAAGAGTGGTTGACCATACGAAATACAATCCACGAGGCTGCGGAAGTTACAATAGGATACCGAAAAAAAAAACTATCCAAAAAGTGGATGTCAACACGCACAATTCAGTTGGCTGAGCAAAAGCAACAGATATCAGACAGAAAATCGGAGTTGTTCAAACGCTTGAGAAGAGAATGCCAAGAGTCGGCTAAGAATTATAAGAACCAGTACTGGGAGAAAATTGCTGATGGCATGGAAGCCGCTGCCTCTAGATCGGACACCAGGAAGATGTATCAGCTCCTAAAATCAATCAAGAATAAATCACATAAGCCTACTTGTACATCTGTCGAAGATGAAAACGGCAAGATACTCTCGAATAATACCGAAATAATTTATCGCTGGAACGAGCACTTTGACAAACTACTTAACCAGCACCAACTCTCCACAGCAACAGATGATAATCAGCGCTGCAATAATCTAAGTCGTAGCCCTGATGACCTGCAGGAACCAAACTCTCCCAGTAGTATTTACAATGACGTGAATGTGGCTCCCCCCACGTTAAAGGAAGTCCAACAAGCAATCAATTGCTTTAAAAGCAATAAAGCCCCTGGTCCTGATGCCATTTCAGCTGAACTTTACAAGTATGGAGGGGCAGCACTTGTCAGCAGGATTCATAAACTAACTTTTCGTATATGAGAAGAAGATATGGTTCCACAGGATTGGGGAGACTCTATATCCTTCCAGTCTTCAAAAAAGGGCTAAAGACAAAATGCAGCAATGATCGCGGGATTTTTCTCATATGCATTGCTGCAAAAATATTTGCCATAGTGCTACGTAATCGTTTTCGTATCCAGCGCAACGCAAAGACAAGGCCCACTCAAGCGGGATTCCACCCAGGCATGGGAACAATTGACACACTATTCATTTTAAGACAAACCCTTGAAGACAGGACAAAACACCAGAAATCAACAGTGTCTCTATTCATAGATTTTATTACAGCTTTTGATTCGGTTCTAAGGGATGGAATCTGAAAGGCCATGACAGAGGATGGAGTGCCAGTCAAGATATTCAGACTCATCCAAGCATACTACCAGCATACGCGAGCCCAAATTCCTATCGGTGGAGAACTCTCCTCGATGTTCCAAATTGATTTTGGTGTCCGACAGGGATGTATATTGTCTCCCGTCTTATTTAATTTCGTGATCGACTGGATTATGACCAGAGCAATGACGACTTTTTCAGGCGTTGAGTAAGTCCCAATTTTGTGATCACCGATCTAAACTACGCCGACGATATTTGCTTGTTAGCTGAACCTCGTCCAGAAGCCCAATCAATGCTATCGAAGGTGGCTGAAGAATCCTCTGTAGTCCGCTTGAAAATAAGCTCCCTGAAGACAAAAGTAATGGCGTCTGATATGTCATCTCAAGACCCCCATATTTTACTAGAACAGTCGCCCATGGACGAGATACATGAATTTAAGGACCTAGGCTCTCTGGTAGACCCAAGAGGAGGATGCACATAAGAAATACAGTCGAGAATCTCTTCGGCAACTGGAGTCTTCGCCCAGTTAAATCACTATGGAACCAGAAAAATATTCGTCTGAAGACAAGAATAAGAATTCATCAGGCCCTTTTTCGGTCTGTCTTTCTATACGGCTGTGAGATATGGGCTATGAGAGCATCCGACATTCAAGACGTCAACGTATTTGACCCTTCATGCTTAAGGGGAATAATTGGCACTAAACTCCGTGATCGTGTCAGCAATGTCGAACTCTGAAAAATCTGCTATCAGCGTTCTGATTTGGCCACTATAATTAAACAAAGAAGACTCCGATGGTTTGGCCATACACTTCGCCGTCCACACCACACCTGTGTCAATAAAGCCCTCAGATGTTCACCTCTTTCGATGGAAAAAGCGACATGGGGGACAAAAGAAAACGTTGCATGCCTTTATCAAGGCTGACCTAGACCCAATCGGTGGCTTCAAGAAGTATGGACGAAGATGGGGAAAGTCCTGGCTCGATTTAATTGAGCCACTCGCAAACGACCGATACTCTTGGCTTACTACAATGATGAAGCTACTGGACACCAGGGAAAGCGGAGAGGCTTGAGTCTTGCTACAAGTACAAGTAAGTAAGTAAACCAAAACTTGTTTTTCTGGTGTTGTTCTTGAATATCTGGGCCAAAAAAACAAAATTTAGCGTAAAGAATGAGGTATTGAGGAAGGGCGACCCCCTTCATATGCGTAATAAACAACCCGTTTTGAGTTTTAATGTTGCTCCTTATTTTCAGTTGAAAAAACTTGTTTTTTTTATTTATCGTGTTTTAAATAACGGCTCCCCCTCCACAGAAAGATCCTCTAGACAATCCAATCACGCTGAAAAATTTACCCCAGACAAATACCATTAACATTTCCACATGTAAAACTGAGTCGGCTAAGACAAAGTAAGTCTAGTAAAATAATTTCGTAAAAGAATTCTGGCAAATTCTTCCAGCGCAAAATTTTCCCTGAAAGGTTCATCCCCGAAAACTTCACTCCGCACTGAAAATACTCCTCGTGGAAAATCCCCCAGCAAAAAGTCAGCCCTTCCCCCTCCATCCAAATTGTGTGCTTCCCATTAACAAATACAATGCTTAAACAATTGGCAAACTTCATAACTTTAAGACCTTTCCCCAAGGAATGCGGGGGGCCATTTTATCTCCAAAGGCATAGTTATTGGACTTTTCAACTATGTGAAACAAAACAGTTATCTCAAAATTTTTATCAAACTGCTTTGGCAAAAAAAAGGGTGTTGGACGGGAGCTAGCTGCCCACCAGTCTTTTTAGTCACTTAAAAAGGGGATTAAAAATTATAATTTCCGTCTGAATGAATCCTCTCCTGATATTTTGTGACCACTGGTTTGATATGATCACCCCTGAAAAAAATACCCATCCATAATCTTTCTTTTGGCAGAATATACAAAATTCCTTGTTTTTTTTAAGACGGGAGCTTGAAGCCTCTACGTTATGATTATTTAATACACTGATTCTGATTGTGTGATTTTCATTAAGATTCATTTGCTTCTGGATTTTTTACCGCTTTTTTCGAAAATCAGGAAAATTTTCTCAGGCTCGCAGCCTTTGATGGGTAAAACTAAACTTAATGAATCTTATATATATGGAATTGGCATAATAAGCCAATTATTCTGACATTTCTACTTATATCAAAATTTTCAATTTTGGAGTTTGATATCAAAATCCCAAAATATTGGAGTTTCTGCTATTATCAAGCCTCAACGCTCCTTACTTACAATTCGTTACCACGAACTGTTTGATTATGTACCATGAGTAAAATGCGATGTATTTAAAATACCAAAATAAAGTTCATTCTTTCTAAAGATAATTCTGACTCCTATAATTAAGCTAAATCTAGTTTCAAAAATAAAAAGTCCTTAATCAGCAAAGAAAAGAAACTGCAGTCTTTGGATTTCGCTAAGACAGTGAGCAATAAGAAAGGTGCTACGCACAATATATCTAAGGAAGTTTAAACGATAAGAACCGTGTGAATGCCTAAATCATCAAAAATATTTAAGACGTATTATTGGACGAGGGTTCGCGTCCTTGGGCCACGTGAGCCAATGGCAAGCCAGCCCTTACAGCGCAGGACGAAAGAACGCGTTTGGTAGTGGGTTAAAAGTGCTTTTTAAAATGATTCGTAATGTAGATTCAGGACCATTCAGACAGAATTCTTATATTCTTTCATCGTTGTCACTGTTATTGTCATTTGAAGTGACCCATTGCTGTGCACCTAAATAAGTAAGTCTCAATAAACCTATTGTGCTTTTACCTGTGTTTATTTCATTTTATATGTCCGTATCTAGCCTACTGATAGCTAATTAGTTCGCATGTCTCCAAGGAAACGCTCCCAAAGGAATCTGATCTCCAGATAGCTCGAGAAAAAAGAGGCCACACTTATATGTCTACATATTCAATTTTCTCCCATTAATTGAGAGCGGCGCTAGCCTAGTTGACACAATCTTTAGCGCTATAAGCGGCGCTATCGGAAAACCTATAAAGTGCAAGTTCACAGTTTAAGGTATAATTTTAGACTTGACGCGATCAATCTTCATTACCGCTATCAGGACGGCCAGAAAGCTTTTTATTGCTACAAAGAAAGTTTTATTGCTACAATTAAGAACAAACTGTTTATGATATATGAGCACAAAAGATAATAGAAACCAACAAAATCAGCAGAGTTTTGTATATAGCCTAGGCCTTTTTTTTCAGGGGTCCCTAGTTTGCACCTTTAGCATAATGGAAAGTTAAAACTTCAAGTCAATCCATGGAGGAAAAATGGATATTATCACAAACAGGCTAGGTTAGCAGTTTTGTCACCAACATTGAAGGTTAAAAAAGTTTGGTTTTGCTTACATCTCCTACATACCCAACACAAGAGAAAAAAAAGGTGAACACAGGGTAAAATTCTAGGTGGATGGACTTTTGCTATCTTAGAAAGTAGTTAAGTTGTGAAATGAAACTTTCAGGAGTGCATCTTAACTTTGAAATGCATCTTAAATTCGAAAATAAAATCCTATAATAGCTTAAAATCCAATTCACATCATTTACGTTGTGTTTGAAAAATCTAATTCTAAGGGAAAGCAGATTCCAACAAAAACTATGGAAAAAATTCTATACTATTTCCAAAGCCTTATAAATAGTAAAATAGTTGAAATTAGAGCTAGAATATACCTATTGGTGATCTCCCTTGACCTGCTATTTTGATAAGCAATAAATTTGCCATCCACTTACAATCGGGTCTATTTAATAGCATTTTTCTCAGAATTTGCGTCATTGTTTTAAAAGACTGTTAGGCAAACATAGTAAAATCACCAAATCTAATAAAATAATCATCAAATTTAAGATAAAATCACCGAAACGTCACCAAATGAAAAAAAAATCTTCATATCTGGTGATCAATCACCAATGATGGCAACTCTAACCAGAAAAGCTGTGACAACGCAATATAATGCCCGTGCCACATGATAGTCACATCTATCTATTAAGGAAGCCAAATATCACGAATGACATGGCAATTTTCTTGATTTTAGCGTCATAATTGTATTTAAAAAGCAAAAATTAAAATTGCAAGAAATTAGTTTAAAGAGTTTGCTCCAAGAGTAATTTGTGTCCAACTGTTTTCTCCTTATGCTAAGTCTTCTTAACTTTTGTCAAATTCCTCTCCTAGATAGAAAAACCGCTGTCTTAAGTTTCCATCATTTTCTAGTTTCAAAGAGTATGCCTTAAACGTCGACTCTGGTTGGTCAGTCAAGAAATTTGTACTTGAAAGTTGAACTATGTTCAACTCAAGAAATTACGAACGGCGAACGTAATTCGCGCTGTAGTCGTGCGCAATTTTGATTCTATCGATAAGTGTGACTGTAATGTGGCACGGGCATTAAAAATAGACGTATTATTAAAATGAGATTTAAAAAGACGTAATATTTAAAATTATAAATCTATGGCATAAAAAGCTTGAAATCAACTTTAGCCTTGAGCTTGTTCTTGTGCAACGCGCCCGCTATCTATTTGCAGCGTTTCCTATTTCTTAGATGGCAATAGAGAAAACTAGATTTATGCCTGCCATTTGAAACTTTAACACATTGACGGATGTTTGATCCTAATTTGAAGTCATCCAAATTTCCAGTAAATCTGCAAGAGTAAGAAGACCTCAGGAACAAAACCCATGTAAAGTCTTATGATTATTCTGTAAAAGAGTTTTTTGTCAAACTTGATGATTGCCTATCCTACAATAAGAGCCTAGACAGGCTTGTCTAGGTTCACAGGACTTGGTATTTTTTTTATTAGGCCTACATCTAAGCAATTTTAATTGGCAAAAGGGGAAGGTATTTTTATTATAATTATTATTTCTCTGGCACTGCACACCACTTCCACTGATTGTCCTAGGATATAGGCTACACAAAATTGGCATAGCCTAAGCCAAGAATTGGGACACTTGAGAAGACAATAGGGCCTATGGTAAAAAAACAAGTAAAAGTCTACTTTAGCTAGCCTACTTTTGGCTTTCTTGCAAAGGGGTTAGGTTAAGAATATGAAACTTCCAGGGATGGGTCTACAGGCCAAAGTATGTCCCAGGAAGGTAGGCTGTTTTGAAGGGGATACCACCAGTGTATATATATATATGCAAATCTTTAAATTAGCCAACCCATATTTTAAGCCTAGGAGTCCAGCTGGACATAAGGAAATATATTTAGAAAGCAATTTTTACTCCATAAGATGCAGAATAATCCTAGTTAACACATTTTGGAGGGGGAGAGCCTTTATCTTCACTTCTTTCCTTGTTTTTCAATTTTTCTAAGAAATTCATGAATTTCTTAGGACCTATTTATTCACAGAATATACACCCCCCACCCCCCTAATGTGCAAATATATGCCTAGAATTGCATCATCAATCTAAATATAACATTCATTTGCATCACAAATGATCTTTACTCCCATATTAGCCATATGATAGATGTCCATTTTGAAGTACTCACCTCTGCTCCTTCTCCCTCTAGAGGGCCCTGAATTTTGCTGACATGACAGATCTGAATCAAAAATAAATTATTTTGCAGTAGGCATTGAGACATGACTAATTGTAGAAAAGGCCAAGACAGATAGTCCAAGTAATTGAGAGGCAAATGTTTAAATGGCACAGTTGAATTGAAAATCAAGTATTTTGCAGTAGGCTGCATCAAGACATGGCTAATTTTAGAAAGAGCCAAGACAGATAGTCCTAGTAATTGAGAGGCAAATGTTTAAATGACAGGAGTAAGTATGACTCTTATTGGACAAATTCATGTGTGTTAGTTTTTGGAACACACCTGACTATACCTATTGAAATTTTGACAGAAAGACATTTTACCTTAATTTTCAGTTATCAGTTTCTTTTTCCCTGGCTTTAGTTCTGAAAATTCAATTCCTGTTATTTATATAGAATTTTAAGCCATATCAATTTTTTTTCAAAATTTAGGAAATATATTTGCATATCTTCAAAACCTTATAAATTGGGATTGAGCAAGGTTGTGAAGCTGAAAACTATTTTGTTGTACTCCATTTAAGCAGAAGATCTATTTTGAAAGGTTTCACTTCTACAATACACAGATTTTTAAAGGTCAGGACCCTCTAGAAGGAGAAGGAGTGGAGGCAGGTTCTTCAAAATACATTTCCAGGACATACTTTAGCCTGTAGACCCATCCCTAAAAGTTTCATTTTCCTAACCTAACCCCTTTCCAAGATAACCAAAAGTAGCTAAAGTTGAATTTTATCCTCTATTTTTGCTTTATAATATGCAGCATTTTTCTATTAATTCAATTATCATGTTTATTATCATATCTTCTCCTATTGTTTATGATAATGAAGAAGCTAGGCCCTTTTGCCTCTGTATCTAAAATAAATCATATAAGGTTTTGGTAGTATGTATCTAAGACTCATTCCCATCAAGCTATACCTAAAATGAGAAAAATCAATGGCAGCAATATCTCTGGTACAAAGGAGATTGTAAATTCTCTGAATGAGTGTTTTTTTTTTTACAAATTTTACAAAGTTACCAGCAGACACTCCTCCTCTCAGTATCCCCACTGTCAATGAGACCTCACGTGTTACCTTTACCAAAGATGATGTCTACAAAAGACTTAGAACCTGAATACAGATGAAGCAGATGGGCAAGATAAACTTTACCAAAGGCTTCTTAAATAAACTGCTAAATACATATCAAAGACTGTTACTTCCATCTTTTTGCATGTCAAGTGAAAAGAAAGAACCACCCCAAGATTAGAAGCTTGCATAAATCTTCAACAAAGGAAACAAGGACTCTGTGGAAACTATAGACCAGTTAGCCTTACCTCAGTGATCTCATAAATCATAGAAGGTATATCCAATGATGCTCATTTGGATCATTTCAAAATTAACAGATTATTAAATGATGGTCAATATGGTTTGGTATAGGTAGATCTGTTGAAACTAACTTGATCTAATCTTATAATATAATTGCAAAACTTTAGAAAACTGGTAAACTAATAGACATTCTCCTGCTTGTTCTGGCAAAAGTATATGATAAAGAAGAACACTCTTACCTAAATCTGAATTTAAGAGCCTAACAAACAGGGGACAATGTTGTTCTTACAATTCAGGCTTTTTGTCTAGAAGATCTCAGAAGGTTGTAATGTATGAAGATAATGGCAACATTGCCTATACAACCATGTCTCCTGTCATCAGTGGTGTTCCACAATGAAGTATTCTTGGACCAAGGGGCCAAGGTATCTCTTTTTGACACCTTGCAAATCTTGAAGGTTCTCAAGAAGAAATGCTTTTTGAAGTATTGGTGACTGAAATTAGTCTTGGAAAAAAACATCTTTTTTTGCACAGTATACCAATCCCCTTCTTTTCCAGTCAAGTCTTTCCTCACTGAACTTCATGATTTTTTCCATCAACCTCATTTTCAAAATAAAGATGTTATCCTTTCAGGAGATTTCAGTATTGACATTCTTAAAGCTTCAAATGAATCTTCTGTCAATTTATTGTCTTCTTGCTTTTCTGCTTATCTGATTCCTACTTGCCTGATACCTATGAGAATTTCACCTAGCTCTGCTCCTCTCATTGGTAATATTTTTAAATTGAATATATTTAATTGAATCAATTTCTGCTGATTTCAGATTTGGCTTTTTCTAATAAAATGCTGCAGGTAAGTAGGCAATGTCATAGTATAGCTAATAAATAAAATAACATTAAAAAGTCTTAATGAAAGCCTTGGTATAGAGAATTGGCAAGAGCTTATATCCACTGAAGGTACAGATATGGCAACTGATACTCTTCTAAGAACATTTGAATGCTCCCTTGATTCTAGTTACCCATTTGTTATAAATAAAGTTTAAAATACAAGAAAAATTTCCAATAAGGTCATGGATAACTTTGGGAATTTTAATATTGGTAAAGAAAAACAATTTATTTATTTAAAAAGCAATTAAAGAATCCAACTGATTATAATATTAAAATTTTTGGAATTTTCCAAAATAAATTAACCACACTGATTAAATTGTCAAAACAAAGGTGTTATAAAGAGTCTTTGAAAAAGCTCAAAAGTCTCTTTGTAAAACATGGTTTTAATGAATTCTTTTATAAAACAAGAAAGAAATTCTAAGTTTCCTGAAGTTATTAATTTGGAGGTTGGATTGACTACTAATAAATTAGAGAAAGTGGCTGATATTTTGAATACTTATTTTGCTAATATAGGAGAGAAAATTGTTTCATCAGTAGTACTGAACCAGTTTGATTTATGCAGTAATAAACATTTTTTGTACCTTTCATCTCCTCAAAGTAATTTAATTTTTCTTGGGTGTATTTTACATTCAAATAACAAAATTATTTTTTTATGTAAATCCAGGTAATTCAGCAGGAACAGACTGGCCTAGTTCTATTCAATCACCTATTGCACTTCCAAATAAGTCTCCTACATCATCTTTATTTAGATATACTTCCACTTTCTCAACATTTTACTTTTAGAGCAATTCTTTTCCAATTTAATTATGATATTAAGAGATTACCACCATGTTACCTCAATCAAAGTTTGTTCTCTGAATCCCAAGATTTACATAATTATATTACTTGAGAAAAAAAGAGCATATACATTGACACATATAGTATGGAGAGATCTAAATTTGCTCCTTGTGTGTCAATTGCCCTGTGCTCGCATGCTCACAAGGATCTTATTGATAAATTTGCTTCTATCCGATTAATAAAAAGGAATATTAAGTTTTATTTAGTACAAGATTATCTGTAATTTGGCATCTGTTTAATAAGATAGTTATTTGTATGATTTGTTGTTATGTGTGAATATGGGCCTCTTGGCTATCCTTTACTATCGATTTATATTTAATAGTATTGAAGTTTTTGATATTTATTTATGGATCCTGGGCTAGCTGCTACTTTCATGTTACTGTTGTGTTATTGTATCTTTGCTGTTGTGTTTATCTTTGTTCTGTAGTGTTATCTGTTATTTTATCTTTGTCTAGGCCTAGTTTTTTTTAGCTTGTCTCACCATGGGCCTATGTCAAATATATACATGTATATATGAATAATTAAAAAATGATTAAACTTGAAAATTGTTCAGTATACATATATAGGTGATTGCATAGCTTACTTACCTTAATTTGCACTTTGGAGCAAATTAAGATCCATATTCATTTGTGAATCACTCAATAGGTGATGATATGGATATTCAAGCATCAAATGCTTCCCACTGGTGCTGGGTCTTTCAACTAATCTGAAAAACCTACTTACCTTATATGCTGACAATTATAACTGTTTGGCAATGTTGAAATTGAAGAGGAGATCTTTCACTTACAATCAAGATTTAGATAGTCTGGAGACATGGTCCACTGCTTGGGCCTTGTAATTTCATGGTTCAAAATGCAAAGTTTTGCATCTTGGACATGATAACCCTCAGTACACTTATTTTATTAAAGGTGGACAACTGAAAGCAGTTAGTGAAATAAAGGACCTAGGAGTTATTATGGATAATGAATTGAAATTTCATACCCTCACTTGTGTACAGTTTGCTAAAGCTAGCCATGCCCTTTAGCTTATTAAGCACACATTTATCACAAGAAAACCAAATATGGTAAATAAACCATTTACAGCCCTTGTCTACCCCTCACCTTAAGTTTGGAATGGTAGTAGCAGTCCCACAATACAAATTTGATGTCAGAGAAGTTCAGAGAAGGGCAAAAAAACTTGTCTCTACCCTGCATGAAACTCCATATGAACAAAATCTATAGACTTTGATGTTGTTCAACCTGACATATAGACAAAAGAGGGGTGATGTAATAACAACTCTTAAACTACTGACTCTGAGGTAGTGAAACTAGTCTGTACCTCTCCTCTCCTGAGCTGTACTAGGGACCACAGTAAAATACTCCATTTTCCCTGGTCTTGAAAAAGAGAGCAGAAAAACTTGTAGTCTTAGAGCAGTACCATTGTGTAATTGGTTGACAGAAAAGACAGTCTATGCAGCTACTTCAGACTTATTTAAAGCTGGGATCAACAATGATTGGGCCAATGGTGACTGGAAGCTCAACTGGGACTCAAATATTAATTGAGGTTGTCACACAACCACCAGCAAGAAATCTACAGGAGATCATCTCCATCTTAACTTGTTGGCAATTTCAGACACAAGTATTACAGTCAATCAGGTAAAACTCATCTCTAAAATCTGAGCAAACAAGATGACAAAGAAGATAAAATGTATCACATGATACTAAACAACAGAAAAATGTATTATTAGGGCTATATGTGGGACCATCAGGGGGTGTTGTATTGACAGAAAAAAAGCTTTAAATTTAGAAAGGCCATAAAATAAGGAATCTAATACTACTAGGTCTCCATCTTTTCGTTTTATAATGTTTCCCTTATAAGAGCCATTGAACTACAATTTATCCTTTGCAAACTTTAGGCTGAAAAATAAAACTTTCAAAAATAGAGGTTTACCATAATGAAGCCAAAGAGAAAGGCTTTTAAGAATCAAACCACTGTTGAAGGAAGTTTCATAAGTTTTAAGTTTTTTTTTCAAATACATTATAAACTTGAAGAAAATGTGAGTGTGACTTAAAATCCTTCTCCAACCAATGAAATTGTGCTCCTGAACCCCAATGGCACTAATTTTTTTTTTTCAAATTCAAATAATTTATTTAGCATAAAAAAATACAAACAAATTTACAGCGGCCATCTACAAAACCCGAAGGTTTGTTTACGATGGCTGCAAATCCATTATTATAAAGCTCTACATCCACATAAAAACTATCTATTTACAAGGGAAAATCAGCACTTGAACTAAATCAACATAAAGAACATCTCCTACTCTAAAAGGATTACACTGTAGAAATCACAAGTGAGAAAACATATCATCCTTAAGACATCCAATCAAAAAAAAAAAAAAAAAAAAAGCAACAACAGAGGTAAAAAAAAAAGTGAGATACTTCTAACTAAATCAACTATGACAAAATCAATAAATATCAGCTAGGCCATAGAGCCGACTCTGGTGCGCTTTGGCTGGGTAATTTCGCGAAAATGCGACCATTATCTGTCCAAACAATTTTCATACCAAACATTAATCAAATTAAAAATTCTAATCATTCAGATTATAACACAAAAGGTAACGCTTCAATCTACTCTTGAGCTGGTTTACATTATCAGCTTGTCTAATAGCATCCGGGAGGGAATTCCACACCCCCGGTCCCGCAAAACGAGGCAGAAACGAAGCACGTTGAGTATTCTGGAGCTCCGATGCAAGGTCATTTGCATTTCTAGTCTCATAACAGTGATAAGATGAGTTAGCTTTAAAAATTTCCCAAAATACCTCCGGTGAACACTTATTAAAACATTGATAAATAAAAATAGCTAACTGGTAATCCCGTAACTGATAGATATTTAAAATTTTCAAACTTGTAAAGCAATTCAACATGCTATTTTCAAACTGAATATATTAACCTAAAATACGAACTATTTTATTCTGTAAAATTTGGACCTTTCTAAAACTTTAAATAAAACTACTGGTCCATAGCATGCAACCATACGATAAATAAGAGCTAACAATAGAATAATAAAGTAAAAGTAAAACATTTGACGGTAGTTGGTTTTTCAGCCTTCTTATCACACCCAACCCTCTTGAAATCTTAACTGCCACAAGATCACAATGTGATTTCCAACTTAAATTAAAATCAAGACTAAAGCCCAAATATTTAACACTATTTACATGCTTTAAAAATTCACCGTTAAAAACAATTTTATGATCTAAAACATATGAAACTCCATTTCTACAAAATATTACGAAATTTGTTTTTGAAATATTCACTACCAAATAACTAGAATTTGTAAAACTTATCAATTCAGCAAGGGCCTTATTTGTCTTCTCAATTAACTGGTTCAGACAAGTAGCTGTAATCGTAAACACCGTGTCATCAGCAAAAGACTATAAGTGCATCTGATATATAAAAACGCATGGTATCAACGTAAATTAGATAAAGAAGTGGGCCAAACACTGAACCCTGAGGCACACCAGAACAATAAAAGTTTTTGAAATAGAATTTTTAATAGACTCGAATAATCCGCTGGTTAAGATAAGATTCAAACGATTCCAGAATAACCCCTTGCATCCCTAAACGGCTTAGCCTATTTAATAAAATTTTATGAACCACCGTGTCAAAAGCCTTTCTAAAGTCTATAAATACTGAAAGTACCAGTAAACTTTTTTCGAGAGCACCATTGATGAAATCTGTTAGGTGCTGGACTGCATGTATTGCAGGGTGGTTTTTCCTGAATCCAAACTGGGTATCACTAAGAAAACCGTAAGTAACAATAAGCCTGTATCCGGGAAAATTATATAATGACAGAACATGCTCAGAAGTTAAAAAAGTTTCACAAAGGCCAATTATATCAAATTTATTATTTACAATATCAATTAACTGGAGAATTTCATAATACGTTGAAGTTACATGGCAATTCCAATGACACAGGCAAAACGATCTTGCATTCACCTCTAATCCTGAAGAAATCACATCCACATAACAACTAGGCTATCTCTTTGCGGGGAAAAATCAGCATTTATACTTTCTGGAATTAAATCATCATAAATAACATCTCCCACTCTAAAAGGAGTACTCTATATAAAATGCAAGTTATAAATATAACCCATTATCCTTAAAACATCAACTCAAAAAAAAAAAAAAAATGAGCAACAAAATAAAAGAAAAGCAACAAAACACAGGTAAAAAAAAAGGACACTTCTAACTAAATCAACCATGAAAAATTCAGTAAGTATCAGCTAGACTATAGAGCCGACGCGGTGCGCTTTGGCTGGATAATTTTGCGTAAGTGCGACCTTTGTCTGTCCACACAGTTTTCAAAACGAACCTGCCCTATGCACGGTTTAATGTTGTCTTTTCTATGGTTCGTAAGAAATTCATTGGCATTAACTCTAGAGCCAGACAATTTTGATTAGTTATACGCGCTTCGCATACAAGTTCGTTTGATACTAAATTCACTGAAACTGGGGCCACAGGATCTGGATTTCTGCGGGCTAAATTTCGAGAATCTTCCGTAGAGTTGAGTCTGAAACGCTGAATCGACATAAAATGTTCCCGCGAAAGAGTTAAAACTATCATATTTAGCTTAACAAGGTTTAGGAAATTACTTTCAATATTTGAACTAAGATCCCGTCTTATCCATTGGACTATTATACAGTCTTGTTTATTCTAATGTTCGAAATTATCATTCTTGGTCTCCTTTGTAAAACTATAATATTTTAGTGCTTAAATTTTACTCTTTAGTCCTTTTAAGTTAATTTTAAATGCGTTCAAACCTCGGATTAAAATCTAGCACTATAGCATCATAAATTTCTGCAGTGATAATTTGACTATTTATCTGTACAGCACCAGAAGACCCAGTTCCAATGTTTTGTGCTATTTTTTCTGCAACACGTTTTTCTATATCTGCCACTAGCTTAGTCTTAGTTATCGTAACTTCTTTCTGGGTCGCAGCAAACTGTTGAAAAAGTCCAGAAATAGACGAACTAGAAGAATTTTCAGACGTCCCTGTTCTTGCAAACTCTTTGTATATATTGGGTAAAGTTGCTACTTCTGTGAATGCTTGTCCCACCTTTTTAGTTTTGATCTCTTCGCTTCATTAATATTCTCTGCATAAAAAACTAAGCAATCTTCACTAACTGTCTGCTTATCATGAGTATTGTAGCAGAATACTAGATAACTCAGTCCATTTCTAGTGGAATTTCTTCCAAGTATTCTAACTGGCCAAAGGAGTTAGTTAATAAACTTTGATAAGGCAAGATCTCCGATAGTATACATCTCTTGTTTAGTTAATCTGTCTATCAAGAAGCACATCAGTAAATAAAAAAGAGATATACCGGTCTTAATTGTGAACTTTTATAACTGCTGAAGGTCATTGTATTAATTAAGTTCTTGCAAGTGAAATAATAAGTCCAAAAACAGGTGTTTACACTCTGAAGACTGGCAATGGAAATTTAATGTCCCGAGGGAATTTGAAATAGCCAGCAAAACGATAATCCGCTTATGAAAATAAATCCAAAATGAAAGTCCACAGGGAAATTTCACAGCCTGAGCAGGGTTATATCCGAAAAATTTTTGGTGTTAACACCACGAACCAAAAGGTTATTTTTCAGTGAAAGTACCAAAAAGATATTTTTCAAAATCTAGGGGAGGGGTGCAATTGTGGTATAGTTCGAAGTACAACAAAAAAGGACTATGACTGTATTAAGGGCTTTTTTGGTATTTTTTTTTAGTAAACGTACTTGGTTCTAGATTAGGCTAGGCCTCCTGTCTATCATATTTTCCCTTTTTGTGCTAAAAAATTGTAATGGATTCCAAGTATAAACTAGTTTTATACCAAGTATTGGTTTAAGTATCAGAGGGTGTGTGGCAACTCTCCCTTTAAAGATGAATAGTCTGTAGGATTATTAATAAAATTATGTTTTGTTATCTTAGAGCTAAAAAAAGCATTTTTTTTTACTAGTTGCAACCAATTCTCAACTACCTCCTATAAGGTTGATATGACCATGTTGCAATCTTAAGCCTATATTTTTCTTAATTCCCCAGAGCTTGGGCTGACCAGTCTTGGAGAAATTAATGCACATATCCTCCAATACATCTGCAATACTTGCACCCATCTTGAGCTTTCAAGAAGGCCAGTCACAGGCTCAGTCCCCATTTTGTTCACCTCAAGTGTATATCAGTGTCTACATAACTTTTGGCAGTTTTGCCAAAAACAATAAGAATTCCAAATAGGGATAGGTCCTTTTATTAGACAGTGAAACGAAAATATAAAACAAAGACTCTAAATATTTCGATGACACAGTCGGCCATCATCATCAGTAGAGTTACGAACTTGTCAAAATTAAAACAAACTGCTTTTATACTAAACAAAATAACAACTTCCGGGTCAAAGCAAGTTACCAGTCCATTGACTTAGAAAGTTCACTAACTGTTCTTGAATTTTTTAATACTGCGTTGAGTAAATGTGGTACAAGTTTCTTCGAAATTGCAGGTCAAAGTAGGTTACCGGTCCATTGACTTAGAAAGTTCACTAACTGTTCTTGAACCTTGTAATACTGCGTTGAATATTCTTCTAATTAAAAATGAAATAATGCTGAATTTACAGGTGCTAAATTTATCATTTTATTCGTCTAATAGCAAATGAAATGTTGCTGATTCTGAAGTTGGTCTGTCATCCCCATATATACGACGTTACTATTATTCCCCATGACCACACTGCCTTTTCTATGACGAAAACAATAAGAATTCCAAATAGGAATAGGTCCTTTTATTAGACAGTGAAACGAAAATATAAAACAAAGACTGTAAATATTTCGATGACACAGTTGGTCATCATCATCAGCAGAGTTACTAACTTATCAAAATTAAAACAAACTGCATTTATACTAAACAAAATAATCACTTCCGGGTCAAAGCAAGTTACCGGTCCATTGACTTAAAAAGTTCACTAACTGTTCTTGAATTTTTGCAGATTTGCAGATTTTTCCTGCCCCTAGAAAGCTATTTGGTCAGCAAAAAAAGATCCATCCTCTTATTTGCTTTGTTTGAAAAGTCAAAAATTTGTTTTCCAAGAAGTGTCGTTATAAGCAAGGAACTGTAAGAAAAGATTTGTGCTATTTGAGGTTTTTTTCGTGAAATCCAAATAAATCAAGCGGTTGACTTATTAGGTCAATATTATAAAAAAAACTTTTAGTTTATTCATTAAAAAGATCGAATAACAGGCCATTCAACCTTAGAAGGCTGGGAGAAGGAGGTAAATTTAAAAAAACAAAACAACAACAACAAAATATATAAGAAATATTAGAGAATTATAAACCCTTAAGAGTTCTTAATAACCTAGTCAAAAAGGATTTCTTGCATATTTTTGGTGTTAGTTAAATGTGTCTCCTCTCAAAAATTCAAGAACATTAGATTGGTAGAATTATTTCGTTTATTAATGTCATGATCAATAATGATATCATGAGGTTTTGCAAACAACAAAAATAAAACTTAAACTGAAATAAAGTTTTCTTGTCCATAAAATGATGTAAATGGAATTGAAGGTTCCCAAATTCTATCAGGGCATGGGCCTACCTTTTTTCTTAGTATATAAAAGGGAAAATTCCAGTAATAGCTGCTTAGTTTCTTCTGCTGCTTCATTAACATAACAACATTTCTGTTTGGCTTTGGAACTAGCATTATTAATATGGATAGACTCACACACTTGGCCAAACCTCAGGCGACAAGCACCCAATGCCTCATCCCCTCCCCCAAAGGAAAAGGATTAATCAACAATCTCAGGACTAGGGGCAAAAATTTTCTGTCCTTTTCATATATCTTACTAGCTGTCAGACCTTAGCCTCCATCAACTACATCTTTCAGCTTATTATCTAACTTATGAAATATTTCTAGCCAGTATCCATCCCCAGCTGGTTATCCTTTTATTAAATGCCTTCTTGTTTCCTTGGACATCTAAATTTTTTGGCAAAGTAGGAATCAGCTCTTCCAATGAAATGAAAATTCATAATTTTTTACTGGTCTCAATAACCATTCATATTTCCTTTTAAGTCAAAGAAGATGCTGATGTCTGTGGGATTAAACTTTGAAATCACTTCCTTCGTTTCACCCTCTGAAGTATCTATCTCATTATAACAGCTTTCCGGCAGGTCTGAGAGATGGGAATGGAAGGTTGTGGCCCATAACTAGTAATTGATGTTTTAGCCTTAGCTCCTACACAAACTCATTATCTGTTTTCCAAGAATGTTGCCAGACCCACAATAATGTAATGTGGTTGACATTAGAGGCTAGCCAGTTAAGGTTTTATAGCAATTTAACTCTCATTTTTTGTCTGCTTTTAATATTCTCAAGATTTTTTTAAGACATGCTTGGTTATCAGATATAATGCAAATGTTCCTGTCTATGCTTTTTAGTTTTTCCAGTCTTTTAGTTGCCTGTTCTATCCTGAACATTTGAAATTAGAAGTTGATTGCAACTTCCCATAAGTGATAACTTTAAATCTCTCCTGTTAGATCAGAGACATTATGGTACATCACTACACCTGCCTCCAATTTTTCATGGACCTGTTAACCCTCTATTTAACATATTACTCAGTTATTTTGATGTAGCAGTGCAATTCCCTCCTCCATTTCATTCCTTGTTTTTTTTAACAATCAAAATTGGCCTTAATGGTTTTATCATTAGAATAATTTTATTCCTGGGCATCTGTAATTCCCTACACTGAAGCAGTATTGGTTTGCATGTGTCCACGTAGTTTTTCGTTTTCCTACTCCATAACTACTATTTCTAACACCATTGGTCAGCAATTTTCAACCCAACAACAATTTCTGTTGCTTCTTCCTCTGGAATTTTTTTTAGTTTGAAGTTGTTCTCATAGTTTCATGGGTCAAGTGGCATTTTCACAGTATGCTGATGAGATCATTAGGTGGACAAGCCTTTGTACTCTTCTCAAAGGGGTTTCATGTGCCTTAATGTGGATCAAGGTGACCCAGATCCTTATATAGATATATGATCTTAGTTGGAGCTAAGCTCCAGCTTTTCGCCACATTTTCTGGCACTGGATTAGGGAAGCTGTGGCTTTCTGTGCTCTATCTGCGCAAAGGACTTTCCAGTTAAAGTCGTGATCCATTCTGACTCCCAAATTGTTCACCTGTTTGTTGGGTGATATTGGGCAACCATACATATTTAATTAAAAGGAACTTCCTGATTTCTTCTAGGCTATTTGTAAATATTACTGTTTCACTTTTCTCGGGAGTAAAAAGCAGATTATGTTTTTTGCTGGTATGAAAAATATATTCAGATTTTGCTCTCGTAATTCAAACAGAATTTTCAGATGTGTGCCTCATAGGAGGGACACTAGATCATTGATTTTTGACTGGGCGTACCCAGAATTCTATTTTCCATTGTTGCATTATTATATCCATTTTCACCTCTTCCATGGATGTTTCTATGGATTCAAAAGATGGGCTATCAAATGCCTGTTCTATGTTTAGAAATATGCCTAAAACATAGTTTTTGATTCCCATTGTTTGCTGTATGCACCATACCAGTTAGTGAACAGCTGTTTCTGTTGAGTGTCTGGTCCTAAAACCTGTTTGGTTTTTCTGGGTATCAGATTTTTTATCTCACGATTGCTTATGAACTACCAATGAATTAACTCTTCCATCACTTTCAGTTGAAACATGCCAGTGTGGCCAACCTATGTGATCCAGGATTTGAATAATAGGTTTTATACAGCTTGGGTATAAAAACCATTCTTTGATTTCATACTTATCTTAGGAATTAGCGGTAGGTACATTGTATGTTTTTGCCAAACAAATAAACTTAAAAAACCGGCAATAAAATAACGTAGCTGACACTAATATAGTGAAAAAAAACGGGAAAATGTTCCTTTTTTTCCGTTTTTTTTTTACAGAAAACCACAAACGACCTATTTTTACTTAAAAAACGGCCGTTTTAACAGATATTTTTGTTTTTTTTCAGTTTCTTTAGATTTAAGAGAGTAAAGTGAATATTTATTAATATAGATTAATAAAAAAGACTAAATATACAAAAAGACCAAATATATGAAATGACCACATAAATTAAAATTTATCACTTAAAAACATTCGGAGTTCAAGTGACTTTGCAGTCATTCGTGAGCACTGCTTTCGCATAAAGTACCCAGTAATACTAAATGCACTCTCACTGGGTACTGAAGCTGCAGGGAGTGATAGATGAATACATGTAATTTCACTTAACTCCGGGTAAGTGTAAAAATAATCAGACCAAAATTCTATTGGATCAGAATTATTTTGTCCTGATCTTCGTCTCTCGCTCAAAAACACTGGAAATCTCTCCTCATATGCCCTGATAATATTTGCTGCCACGCTGTCAATGCTTATACCGTTGGCACTTTGCCTCGTAGCGTTCATCCGTAACCGAGTCGTGTCTAGAAACTTAGAAAACCAGCTCCGTTCTTGATCAACAGTCTCTGGTGACCCTTTTCGGTTAGTCCCTGCCTTAGTAGGAGCGACGTCAATAGGGAAAGATTTGGAGTTCAATTGGATTGGATCGAGTTCTTCTGTACTTCTCTGCTCGGAGATGAATTGCTGGAGAAGCGAGGAGATGGACTGACGAACTGACTCTCTGTCTACACGTGTCATTTTTTCATAAATTACAGGGTCCAAAAACCCAGCTCTTGTGAAGAGCATCATATCAAACTTAGGACTGGCTGAAAATTATCTCCTGAGCTGAACAACTAGAAGTTCCTTCAGCCCATTGATTGACTCAGCCATAATACTAGTATCTGGAGTCTGACAAAACAACAGTAATCCCTTAATCATCAGCTCGACTTTACTTGCCGAAACATAATTGTATCCACTAGCTATCACTGTTGCCTGTTTGAACGGGCGAAGAACCTCAATGACAGCTTCCATGATGGACCACTCATTGCTGTGAAGTTCGAGCTCTGTAATCTTAGCGTCACGTAGGTTTTGGTTGAAGAAGTCGCGCAGTGGCTCTTTTCGGGCACAATGCATTTCTATCATGGTAAGTGTGCTGTTCCATCAAACATTCATGTCTTTTGTGATGGATGGACTAAGATTATATGTCTTGCAGATAGCTTCAAAAAAATCGTGGGATTTGGAAGATACTTTCGGGATTCTAACCAGCTTTCGTATTTTTACCAGTGCTGGTCCCAGCGTCAATACTTCACTAGAGACGCCTCTTTGTCTAGGTATTGAGCTCTAACTATCGCTGTCAAGGTCTGGATCATTTAATTCTGAGCTACTATCATCATCATTACTGCAGTCGGTATACCCAGTTTCTTCAATGTCATCATCTCCAACAATCACGTCAGGAAAATCATCTTGTTCAGCAGTATCAACGTTGTCATCAGATTCTGAACTGGATCCTGAATCATTTAGGTGGGGAACACTCACTAAATCTGCCTAGTTTCTGCATTCCACAGCTTAAGGGCATTAGTCACCACATTATGCAGGTTGTGTGCAAAGCATGAGCTTCGCATAATTTCACCGTCTCTGAGAGCCTTTACTATATTAGCTCCCGAATCAGTAATTATAAAGTAGACTTTCCGTAGAATTCTGAATTTCTGGAGGCTACTACGGATTGCACGAAGAATGTTGGCGCTAGTGTGATCAACTTTTAGTCTCTTAAACTCAAGGATTCTATGCACCAAAGTTAGCTTGTCATCAGTGCTTTTCATCACATAATGAGCTGTAATACCTAGAAAGCCAGACCCCGTTCTTGAAGACCAGCAGTCTTCGGTCAAATTCACTTTCCGGGCTTTCTGGAGTTCAGCTTTGAGCTGCTTGACCTTCCTTTTCTTTGCTGTAACTAGATGTCTTGCAACAGTACGAGCTGATGGGCCAGTAAGACCTCCTGTAAGTTTAGAGATAAGAGCCTTTACTCCTGGTTTTTCAAATATTGAAATAGGAAGCTTGTCAATGCAAACAGTTTTTCTACACAACTTGTTCAGCTTCAGCTGCTGCTGCTTTGTTGACTTAAAAAAATTTCTTATATCCCTTTTCTTTCCAGTGCCTTCAAATCGAGTTGGCTTAGTTTCACATGATGTGCTCGGCATGCTGAGCTGAGACAAGGCTGTAGAATGCGACTTCTTTGGAACAGTACTTGGTTAAGGTTGTTCAGCAATTTTGTGTTTAGCCATAAGGTGATTTTTAAACGATGTTGCAGACCCCTTTGTTGACTTCACATCTTTTTTGCTGTTATTGCAGGTAATTACAGCTGCTCCCTTATTTCTGGTCCCATGTTGCTCCCAGAACTTGACTTTCTTTGATGGAGGGCCCTCTCCAAGTTCCGAGTCAGAACTTGATGAAATATTTGATGCCAGATTTGATGCCATTTATGACAGCATGTGTATCGGTACCTGCAAAGCATACCATTACTAAGTGCATGGAGCAGTGCAGGTCTAGTTACTCCTGTGATTGCAAGCAAGAATATGAAAGAAGAACAATTCAAGGAAAAAAAGACACTTCTCTGTAGGACAGAGCATAATTTTATTCCATAAGCAAGTATCTTTTTTCTGTATTTGTGAGTACTCCTCAAACGGTTTATTAAGGGAAATAAAATTATAATATTAATAATAGCAGGAAATGGTAAACCGTAAGCCCCGGACTCTCTGATGTAGCTAGAAGATTTTATAATGCAGATAATAGATTGACTAATTAGACCATTGGAAATAAGCTGCTCCAAATGTTTACTAAAGTATATGAAATTTGCAGGGTAAAGAATATCGAGGCTATTCACATTTCCTTCCTGGGTGCTGCAAGTGAACATGCCTAAAATCAACATGTCATTTGGAAATTTTATACCCTCATGCTGGAGGGTAGATCATCAACATCTTCAGCCTACTCCTTTGTTTAACAGTCCCTTGATTATAAATTTCAATCCACTAATTCAATTATGTTGATGTGAGAAACCAGGGATAAAGGTGCAGATTAGTTCCTCCTGATAAAACAACTTATTTCTTTCTGTATATTATTCAGTCAATTGGGCTGTAAAGTTGCACATATACTGTCCAGTAGGAACAGGATAAAAACAAATCTCGTACTGTGGCTGGGTTCCAACCTTTTACTTTTCGTAAGCCTAGTAAGCCCTGCAGCACTAGCAGAGGCAAAATCAGCAAGATTCGTTGAGTAGCTCCTATATCTGACCATTGGATATCAAAGATTTTCTGTAGTTCCGCTTCTACTAGTGCTACAGGGCTTACTAGGGTAACGAAAATTAAATGGTTGGAACTCACCCTGTATATCCTGGTTCTGTTGGTAGGGCCTCTGTGCCCTACACCATAGGGGAACTAATCTGGGTGAAGGTGCAGTTTAGCAACCCCTGATAAAAACAACTTATTACTTACTGTATATTATTCAGTCAATTGGGCTGTAAATTTGCACAGATAGGGTTCAGTAGAAGCTAGATGTAAACAAATCACTTTTTAGTGTATATCCTGGTTCTATTTACAGGGCCTCTGCACCCTACGCTACTGGGGTAGCTAATCTGCACCTTACCCAACCAGGTAACCATCTACTTTCAAAGACTAACCAAAGGTTTAAATCCAAGTAGACTGCTTTAGATTAATTTTTACTATGGCGAATGTTTTCTTCAATAGCAAATCTTTTCTTCGGAAGACGTAAAGACAGCGCTTTTCGATAGATGACAAGTATCGCTAATCCAATAAAAGTCGCTAGGCTGCGCTATGGTGCTATTCTTAATCAAAACACGTAAAATGAATTAAAACGGGTTAAAAAAAAACACACACGGCAAAACGGCCAGAAAAAAAAAAAAATAGAAAAGGTAACGGTAATAAAAAAACGGCTACATTTTTTCTTTTTTTTCCGTTTTCCCAAAAAAAACAGAACAGAAAACGGTAGAAAAAAAACAGAAACAGAAACGGCGCCGACCCCTAATAGGAATATAGCCCACCATATTAGGGGTTTATATTATAAGCTGGTTTAAACGTAATAACTACAGAGTTGTTTAAATTTACCTCAAGCATGTATTTCAAGGTTTTCTTATGACCATTGTGAGAATACCATCTTTGTGAAACTCTCTAGGAGGGCCCAGGTGTCCTTTTTGGAGCCTTTAGACTTTGTCCAACTCAATACTGCCACAAAATTTTCTCTATTAGATTGTCTTTGATTTTTTAATTTCTTTTTTAAAGAAAATAATTCCTTTAATTCCTTATGTACTGGGTCATTTGTCGAAACTACAATCCTCTTTAGCCTTCATGTCAATCTTTTCTCCTTTGCCTTAATTCTAAAGTCCACCGACTGTATATTTGCTCCCTTTCTTCCACTGATGTCAGGGGGTGGCTTAAGCGAAAGCACCCCTCATGCCTTCTGTAAGTCTTTCTGCCTCCCTATCCTGGTCCTCCTCATTTTCACCAGGATGAGAAGGTACATTATTGAGCTCTTTAGCCTGCACTGAACTGTAAGTGAGACATCTTGCTTTTCCTATGTCTCCTTTTGGCTTTTTTGCTTTTGGGAAAGAGCAACATTAAACCTTATAAATTTATGGTTCAAAAGTAATGGGATATCACTCATGCGCCATTCTTGAACCAAACTATGTTGTTTTGGGAAATTATGGTTGTCTCTCTTTCCTTCTTGTTATGAAAGTGGGTATTAAGCCTGATTATACCAGACAAGAGTCTCTCTATTCAGGTAATTCAGAAGCTCATTTCTCCTCTCATTTTTATTTGAGCTTTTCCAAAGCATTTGATGGATGTTAGCATCACATGATGGAACTGTAGGATTATTTTATTTCTGCAAAATTCCTTTTTAACCTTCAGTTACTTTACCTTCTCAGGTGGTGCCCTATCATTGCATGGCAAATAGACAAGCTAAATGTTAAACTTAAATATCCAACATATTTTAATCATTATAGTTGAAATAAAAATAACTGAATATTTCCCCTGTGTCTAACCTTTTGGAGTTTTAAATGCATGCTTGTGCTTATCTTGCTAGATGTATGGAGTTTGTTGTCCTTAACCTTCTTCATGATTTGATTAGCAATAGTTACCATTTAGTTTCTCTGCCTCACCTAATATGCTGGACGTAGTTGCAATTTCCTTTGTCTCGAATGGTTCTTGTGTCTTCATAAAAAAGTGGCTTGAGAAGTTTTTGCCCCTACCAATTGGCAGCTAGAATTTATGCCTCTCGATTTCTTCAACCAGGTCCATGTCAATTTGGAGGCAACCACAATTCCAACTAGCACTTCTAATTGACCACAATGTTGTTCTACTTCAAAGAAATTTTTCTTAGGAGGTGCATTGACTTAAATCGGTGCCAGATATCCAAGTCCAGCACCATTTATGATCTCCTTTACCCATACGGCTGTATTTTGTCCTGACATTGAACCATCAATCTAATTGGGTTTGTGAAGCCTGTGTGAAATTTTTTTTTCCTTGACCGTCATATTAAGCTTTTTCTTACTCTTTAGTCTCTTTTTTTTATTTTGTGCAATAATTCCAAACCATCGGTGTCAGTACCAAGACTAGGAATAATCGTCTCAATCCTCAAGCCTAGTCTTTGGTCAATTGATGCCCCCTTAGCTGCGGTATTTTAGGACAGGGTTGCCTATCCATGTTTGTTTTCTTTTTGGAGAAGCCTTCTTTAGTTGTGTCCAGACACTACATGAAGATTTCCATGCTCTTTTTGAGATCACCATCCACAGGCTTCAGTCCAGCATGGGAAGACGGTTCTAAACCCTCAGAAGAGAGAGGAGGATCATCCACCACTTGTCAGTTGCAGTTAGCAGGCAGTAGTCCATCTTCTGAAGCCATACTTGCCACATAGCACCCCTTTTCCCACTAAAGATTGTTCCTTACAGGATATCTTCTTGCTGTGTGTTCAGTGTTTAGTATGTCCAGAAGCATTTTTTCTCTCAGCCATACCTTCTGTTTCCAATATTTGCTGTTTCTGTTTCATTTCAGAATTCTCCTCAAGGCATTTAGTCTGTGAGGCTTGTGAAAAACTGTCTTAAGTGAAAGACTAACTTTAGTCTGTGATTTAAGTCACTTGTAAAAGATAATTGAACAGTGCAGGTGCATCTATGTCCAAATCTTCTTCATGAGTTTTGTGCTCAACTCTGTTGCATTGATCAAGCTGCATCTACTTGTTGATTAAATAGTACATAAACAACTGACTTCAAACATAATCAAAGATAAACTTTAAAGTTAGTGTTTATTTAAGTCAGTTGTTAAAGTTCATTGAACAGTGTATCTATGTCCAAATTCCCTTCTTATGTTTTTGTGCTTAACTCCATTGCATAGTTCAAACTTCTTTGGTCTTTCAATAGAATCTATAGCAACAGTCCTCTTGTTCCTTCAATAGCACGTAAACAACTTACTTAAATCAAAGATTAACTTTAGTCTTTAATTTAAGTTACTTGTTAAAGATCATTGATCAGTGGATCTTTGTCCAAATCCTCTTAATTAATTTTTTGGTTAATTCCATTGCATATTTCAAACTTTTTTGGTCTTTCATTAGCATCTATAGCAAAAGTCTATTTGTTCCTTCTATAGCGCGTAAACAGCTGACCAAATCAAAGACTAACTTTAAGGTTAGTCTTTGATTTCACTTTACAAGCTCATTGAAGAGTACATTTATGTCCAAATCCTCTTCATATGTTTTTGTGCTCAATTCCATTGAATACTTCAATTTTCTTTGGTATTTCGTTTTTATCTATAGCGAAAATCTACTTATTCCTTCAATAGCACGTAATGACTGACTTAAATCAAAGACTAATTTTAGTCTTTGAAATATTCTATTCTATTGAAAATATTCTATTGAAGTGCTATTGAAGGAAAATAGGAAGATTTAGCTTGTAACAATTCACTTGTTCCTTTACGTGCTATTGAAGGAACAAGTAGGAAAATATTCTATTGAACGTGCTATTGAAGGAAAATAGGAAGATTTAGCTTGTAACAATTTACTTGTTCCTTCAATAGCACGTAATGACTGACTTAAATCAAAGACTATCTTTAAGGTTAGTCTTTGATTTAAGTCACTTTCTAAGCTCATTGAAGATTACATCTATGTCCAAATCCTTTTCATATGTTTTTGTGCTCAACTCCATTGAATACTTCAATTTTCTTTGGTCTTTCGTTTTTATCTATAGCAACAATCTACTTGTTCCTTCAATAGCACGTAATGACTGACTTAAATCAAAGACTAACTTTAGTCTTTGATTTAAGTCACTTTTGAAAGCTCATTAAACTTTGCGTCTATGTCCAATTCCTCTTCATATGTTTTTATGTTCAATTCCATTAAATAGTTCAAAACTTCTTTAGTCTTTCAATAATATCTGTAGCAAAAATCTACTTGTTCTCTCAGTAGCATGTAAATGACTGACTTAAATCAAAGATTAACTTTAGTCTTTGATTTAGGTCACTTTTAAAAGCTCATTAAACTGTAAATCTATGTGGCAATTCCTCTTTTTATATTTTTGTACATAGTTCAAACTTCTCTGGTCTTTCAATAGCATCTGTAGCAAAAATCTACTTGTTTGGTCAATAGCATGTAAATAACTGACTTAAATCGAAAACTAATTTTAAACTTAAGATTGGTCAAACATATATAAAATTACTTACCTAGAATTAAAAACCTACTTACCTAGGATTAAAATTTTTTCTCCTATTGTTTTATTGCTTTAAATAGTCGAAACTATTTGCCTCAGATGTCCTTTCCCTCCATTTGAAATGCTAAAAATAGTTAGAAGAAAAATATCGCTGAAACACTTAAGAATACTATAGCATAAATGTATCGTCGTCTTTTTTAAGAAACGAGGATAAGAAAAATCACTAAGCTCTTCTTCGTTTACTTCTTATTTGACTAATTCATTTTGCTTTGAAATGCCAATGAGTAACTACAAGGTTCTGCGTATTTCATATGAATATATATTCAGTATGACGTCATTTCAGTGTTGATCATGACGTCACGATTACAAAGCTTGTGATATGTAGTCGCAGCATCATGCTATGACGTTATGCTGATTTGTATATTGATTTTCATCTATTTTCATCAATGAAAATAACTTTTAGATCAACAGTAAACTTGATGTTAAATTTAATTAAGGTTAAAACTTAATTAAGCTTAAAATGTAAGATACACTAAAACTTAAGAGAAGCGGAAAAATAAATCTTACACTGTTTTCCAATTTTGTGTTGGGGGAAGGCGGTAGCTCACCTAATACACGACATGGTTTCTGTTTCTTTTGATTTTTAAGTTACTTTTTACTTGCATTTGGATTTTTTTTTCATATCATGTTTTGTTAGCGTTATCTATTTAATCGTTTCTTGTTGGTTTTTGTTGTTGTTCCTCTATTTCGTCTTTGTTTTTTAGTGTTTTTATGCATCAGTGTTAATTATGTAATTACTTAATTAAACAAGTGTTAATTAATTTGTGCTAAGTAGTTATTTATTTAACTGCTTCTTGTTGATACTTATTTCTTTAGTATATGTGTTTATTATCATTTTGAGTGTTGTTTTTATTTGTTTTTTGTTCAGTTTCGTACTCCATCTTTTGGGCGATCTGCTCACCTTTGGTTTTATAACAGATTAAATCTGGATATGCTCTGTCGTTTACCAATAAATTTTTCACGTAATCGAATGGGCTATGTGGGGACTTTGTACGACTCATCGTTGCTATTCCTAGTCGATACGTAAGCACTTTTCCTGAAAGCGAAATTATCCTACAAGTAAAATTATCCTATCCTGAATTCTGGTTTTTTACTATAATTAACAACCAAAGGTTAAAAATTGGGCTAATAAAATTTTATTTACTGAATTATGGAGCATTCAGAAAGAAGTGTTAAAAATATTTAATCGTGTTTTTCACCAGATGAATTGTGGAAAAAGGAAATTACTGTTAAAAAAAATGGTAAAAAATTGGTAAAAACACCCCTCAAGCAGAAAAATTTTGTACACAAGATTTCATTTTATCAATTATATAAACACAAAACGCACAAAAGTATAAAGTAAATAATTTTGTATTAGAAATACTTTGTGAAGATGATTATGAATTTTTCTTGAAGAAGCATTCAAAATCTCTAATCGCGTTTTTCTCCGGATGGGTTTTCCAGCAATAGGGCTATTTCTTTCTGATTTTGATATATTATAGCAATTAATGATGAATATAATGATTCTAAAATAAAAATGATATAGGGCACAATACGAGGGGATGGCCACTTTCTGAAATGACATACACCGGGTGGTCCAACATCGTCATTCTTTTACTTTCTAAAGTGACTAAAATAAAATGAAATTAAAATGTTGTTTGGTGAAAGAGATTTACAAAAAAATGTTTTTCTTTTCACCGAGTGACGCTTGGTACCCTGGTATTGTTTTCATAAGGTTACGGGGAATTGTTTGCTCCCATGTTTAGTTTGCAATCGGATGGCGCAAAAAAGCCTATAATATGTTTTCGCTAAATTCATTCATATTTTCATTTGATCCTTTTTTTTTGTTGAAAGAGATGACTGTATTTTTACCTTTTTTTAACAGTTTTAAGGGCTAACTGGACTAACTTTGCTTATTTCAGGGCGAAGCTGGAGAAATTCAAGAAACAAGATTACTATAAGCTAAAGAAGCATCATGAAAGAAGTGGAACTTTGTTCACGGACCCTTTATTCCCGGCTAATGAAGCTAGTCTATTTTTCACACGGAGACCCCCTGGGCGAATTGAATGGAAAAGACCTGCTGTATGTTAAAGTTTCGTTACCTATTTTATATATGAAGTTGGTTTGGGAAAAACACGCATTTTTTTTTTTGTCTGTGTTTGGGGGTTAGATTGAAAATGTTTGCTATATTTTGAAATTTATTATTTACTTTTGCATATGAACTTTAGCTTGGACAAATGTGTAAATTTTTTATTTGATTTGATAATTCGAGTAAATTGAATGAAAAATGACAGCTATGTGTTGACATTTTGATATTCTTTTTTTTATACAAACAACATTTGTTTTGTTTTTTTCCCTTTTTTTTAATCAGGGGGAATTAAATGGATGACACCTACTATATGTTTGAATTACGTTATTTACTTTCTATAATAACTTTGGCTTGGACAGATATATATATATATATATATATATATATATATATATATATATATATATATATATATAATCTAATCAAAGACTCAAAACGTTTATGCGTCATAAGGTTTTTTCAAGTGATCTCTCTTGTCCTCTGAGGCAGCCCCTAAATCAAAGAAAGCGAGCAAAAAAAAAAAGAAACAAAAATGTTAAGATGAATGAGACAGAAAGAAGGAGCAGCTGAAACTGAAATACAAAAAAAAAGAAAAAGTAAATACTTATTTTTTGGTTTGGTAGTTTCGGAATTTTTCTGTAACCAAAAAGAACGGTATTCTTATTTTGTCTCAAGTTTATTTCAATTTATTTGATTAACGAGTGTGCAATATATATATATATATATATATATATATATATATATATATATATATATATATATATATATATATATATATATATATATATGTATATATTATATGCTACTGGGGACGGTCATAGTACTATATATATATATATATTTATAAATAATATTTATATATATATATATTTATAAATTTATCTCAAATTTATTCCTTTTTTTTGTCATTTTTTCTAGTCTTAAAAACATTCGTAAAAGTCTTAAAAGTCACAAAAAACATAACTGTTTACTCTCTCTGGTGAACTTCCTGTTTCTTATTTTGTTTATACTTCCCACCCTATTCAAAGACGTCTTGCCTGTCATTGTCATCTATCTTTCTTCATATCTAATTATCTCAAATTTATTTTAGCTTTTTTTTGTCATTTTTGCTAGTCTTAAAATCTTGCAGTAAACATTACTTAGTAGAATAAGGTACATTCTCAAATAACTTATACTTGTGAAACTGGTACCAAAAGAGAACGCAAATTGTATCGAGTTTGGACGTATCCAAACTCGATGTGCAATTCTTGAAAGTTTGCATCTGGCAACACTTACACTCGGCATATGGATTTTTAAAATTAATTACATCTTTGTGCTAAATTTTATTTTCTTTTGAATAAAACATAATGGTTTACAAAATACCTCTATCCTTTGATGGTTCAATTTCACTTTTCATTTTTCACTGCTAATACTAACGGTTTATCGCTACTGTGACAGTAGAGGTAATATACAGTAGCGAAAAGTCCTAATTTTTCTATTGAAGATTTTTGATACATATCTAAAACCACTCAGTCTTCATGACCCTGCCTTCGCGCAGGCTCAATGACAATTTTCAACGCAGGCTCAAAACCCAAGTAGCAACTGAAACTATGGCTCTGATGGTTTGTGAAACTTCCCAAATTGCGCACTGTGAAATGTGTGTCATGTTTGGAGAAACATTTTGCTACTGTATATTACCTCTTCTGTGGCTACTGCATATCAATTTTGTACTAAAAGCCAACACTATTACTGCTGCTGAAAAGTTATTGCAGTCCCAACCCGCCCGAGGCCAACACAGCTACGCACGCTCCTCCTTCCAGGTCTTCTCAATTGTTAATTGTTCCCTCTCTCAAGTGAATTACCTACTTCTTTTTGGCCTTGTTTATACCTCCCATCCTATTCGAGGACGTCTTGCCTTTTGTTGTCATCTATCATTTTCAATATCTATTTTTCGCAATTCTGCCTACCACGGTGAAGAAAAGTAGTCATTTAAGGTTGCCAAATACAGCAGATCGCAAATCAATTACATGCTTACTGTTTTCTGTTGTTTGTGGGCATACCCTTTTATGGATAAATGTAATTTTTTGGAACAATAGTCTTAGGTTCTTATCTGTAAAAATTCATGACAGGCCTCAGATTGGAAAGCTCTTCTACCAGATTGGGAAGCTCTTACGTCTCCCCTTAGAAATCTTATCTCTAATCAGGATTACCCCCCCCCCCCTTCTAATGAAACCGTGTCTAGATTATCATGCTGCAAGAATGTTTCATGCCTAGGAGTTCTTACTTAGTCTCCACTGTACTAAGTGGACCAAGAAGAGCAAGAAAGAGATCTTTCTTGTGGTATGCTTTTAAGAAAGGTTTCTGAAGCCATGCCAAAACTTTTGTCCAGTTCATTCTTTTGTCCACCCACCCCCCACCTTTTTAGTCATTAGTTATTTTTATTATTGCTGAGCAACAGAAAGAACTTGTTTTTGGCAGTTTCAGCAACAACTTATGACCCTGCCGTGAAATATTATGATAAATAGAAGTGCACACAGATGGTGGGGATGAGGTTGTGGGGTTGTTTGTCCTTGAATTTATCATGGGGGCTGTCGAAACCATAAAATGTTATTTTAAAACAGTTTTTTTTTCAATTATATTGTAGAAATTTATTCATTGTCCCCAGCAAGGGTAAATCCAGGATTCTGTTCGAGGGTGAGGGGTATTTTTGGTCGTGGGGGTTGGGTTGCAAAAAACTTGAAAAATCGCATCAAAATTTGTTTGTATGTATTTTTGTTACATTTCTACGAGTTCGATAAACATTTTTTTTTTGGGGGGGGGGGGTTCAAATGCCGTTAACTCCCCTGGATAAGGTCTTGGTCCCCAGTTTATTTTTACTGCTAATTAGCAATTACTGTTTTTGTTTTGTTTTGTTTTTGTTAAACAGGCTAGAACTATTTCTATCAATGAATAAATGACATTTTTGTTTCTTGCAGGAACTGTGTAGCAATCCAAATTTGTTTGTAGAAGGTATAAGTGCGTCGGACGTGCACCAAGGTATGCTTGGAAACTGCTGGTTCGTGGCTGCCTGTAGCGTTTTAGCTGGCGTTAAGGAATTGTGGAACAAGGTAAGGCAGAACCCTGCAATAAGACACGAGGGAGAAGCTTGTGTATAAATCTAGATTTTGATAGAAGTTGAATTCCGCTTCTAAACCTGGATTTTTAGTCGCCTGTGAAAGCATTAGGCAAAAGGGCGAATATTCGGTTCGCTTCTGTTTTGGATTATACGAGTACTAAAAAAAGTCCGGCAGTGCTAGCCTGCAGTGCTTTATCTGGAGCTAAGGAATTGTGAAACATGGTAAGACTAAAGCGTGCAATAAAATACGGGAGTACTTTTGTATAAAGCTAAGTTTTGATAGAAGTTGAATTTTGCTTTTGAAACCAAATTTTCCATCGCCTGGTGAAAGCACTAGGCAAAGGGGCGAATATTTGGTTCACTTCTGATTTGGGTCAGATGAAAAAAAATCCGGCCGGAAAAATTGTGGTTGTAACAAAAGCCTGCAGTGTTTTAGCTGGTGCTAAAGAATGGCGGAACATGGTAAGGCTAAAGCGTGCAATAAAATACGAGATACAAGCTCATGCATAAAGCTAGGTTTTGATAGGAGTTGAATTTCGCTTCAGAAACTGGATTTTTCATCGCCTGTTGAAATCAATAGGCAATAGGGAAAATTTACGTTTGCTTTTATTTCTGATCAGATTCTAAAAATAGTTTCTCGGCCAAAAAAATTGGGTTTGAAATAAAAGTCTGCAGCGTTTTAGCCGGCGTTAGGAATTATGTAACAAGTTAAGTCCGAACCTTGGAATAAAATAGATGTATGAAGCTAGATTTTGATCTTTATGTTAAGCTGTTTTAAGCATTTTTGCTTGCAATTTTCTGTTATACTGTGAAACAGAATTGTTGAAAACACCATTTGATTACTAATGGTTCGCAGAAATATATTCATTAAGTGGGTAATTTGTAAATAGGACCTTCAATTATAAAAAAAAAAAAAAAAACAGATTTAAAGCAGTAGGTTGTTTCGAACTTCAAAAAATAATACAAAAAAATAAAACACAAAACTCGTTCTCAGTTGTGAGTAAAGTGAGCAAATTTACGTTTTTTTTTAATTTTTTGCTCAAAATCCATTGACAATTTTCTCCAACAACGTTCCAAAATGTTAGAAGATTTATTAACAATACTGAGCAACAATTTTCTGCTAGATCGCGGAAACGCAATTCTTGTAATATTGTTGCTAACAACTTCTTTGTTAACACAGTGGAAGCGGTCCTTAAATGTATGTGTTAACGTGAATGTCCAAAATTGGTGAATTTCGGAAATACCTTATTTTTTTTCCTTGGGTGTAGTCAGTGTTGCCAGTCAACCTTTTCAGTTTTATGCAAGGTTTGGTGGTGACGGGCTAGGTTGAGTTAGGTTGTGTTTGGTGTTTAACCCACTTCTGGCATTTCCCATAAACTTTAAACATCAAAGCTTGCATGATAAGATTAAAAGCTGATTTGCAAAGCTAATCGAATCAAAGCAGAGAAAAGGGAATTTCGGACAGTCACCGGTGAATGTCGACTTTAACCAGATTTCTGACTTTCAGAGTAACATATATATGTATTGCATATACATATGAAAGGAATAATGCAGTCCCAACTTTGCATAAGCGAATTGCATACTTCTGACTTTGGAGATTTTGAAACTGAACTCACGTTATAATCGACAATTGTTGTTAACGTTATTGACCGTGTTTTTATGATCCGTTAAAGCTAGTAGTCTTAAGTGTTGGTAGTAAATTTATTTATTTCACCTCTTTATATGCACAATCAATGGTTGTTGTTAGATGATGTTGTTATCGAAACTGTTGCTTTGTTACAATTGTTCGTTAGGATAGTTGAAACAAGTCTTGAATACGAATTTTCTGTCAGGTTATCCCGACTTATAAGGAGCAAGAATGGGATACAGAAGTCCCGGCTTTGCACCAGGGAATATTCCACTTTCGTTTTTGGAGGTTTGGAAACTGGATTGATGTTGTCATTGACGATATGCTACCAACTTGCAACGGAAAGCTAATTTTTACACATTCCAAAAGTCGGAATGAATTCTGGTAAGTTTATAGCAACGAGAAAATGAGATATTACTTTCCTATAATTATGTGGTAAAAAAAAAGTGTGCTTTAATTTCATTTGTTTACGACTGTGGCGTGTTTTCTTAAGCCAATCACTTCATATATCAGAAAGAAAAGCTAAATAGCTCTGCCTTTTTAAAACGTGATTGGCTCTCATCTGTTCTTGTGTTAAATTTTAAGCAAAGAAAAGGAAATATATATATATATATATATATATATATATATATATATATATATATATATATATATATATATATATATATATATATATATATATATATATATATATATATATATATATATATATATATATATATATATATATATATATATATATATATATATATATATATATATATATATATATATATATTAGAAGAAGTGCCTTTGTAAAATTACGTTTTTTTATTGGACCTTTAACTTTTGCCTTAGCTTGTCTTCCGTCATTAGGAAAGACATATCGCCGAATCTTTGTTTCTTTTAACTGCTCATGTGGTGGGACCAAAAACTTCTTTTTTTCCAACGATTTATCTAGTCCAGGTTTTTGATTTTCAAAGGTATAATAAGCATTGAAGACCTTATCCATGTCAAAATCCAAAACCCAATCATCATCGCTATCATTCTCAATTTTGACAAGTTTTGATTCTCGCTGTCCAGGTTGATTTTTATCGACTCGCTCACAGGCTTACTGTCGCATGTCTTCTAACCGCGTGTGTGTTTGCTCTTCATTTTCATTTTTGACACGCCGCCGCTGTTCTTCCAACTGCGTGTATTTGCTCTTCATTTTTATTTTTGACTCGATCACATGCTCGGTGTGCGCTGTCTTCTAACCGCATGTGTCTTTTCTCTTCATTTTCGTTATTGACACGCCACCGCTTTTCTTCTAACCGCGTTTGTCCTTGCTCTTCATTTTCATTTTTGACTCGCCCACGTGCTTAGTGTCGCATGTCTGCTAACCGCGTGTGTCTTTGCTCTTCATTTTCATTTTTGACATGCTGCAATTGTCGTTTTTGCGTGTCTTCTAACTGCCCGTGTCTTTGCTCTTCATTTTCATTTTTGATACATTTTCGGATTTTGATTACTTCAGATAATTTAGCAAAGGCCTTTGCTTTAGCTGCCCGTATTGGTGTTGTCGCAATTGATGGTGCAAACTTTCGTTTTTTGAGCCTTCCAACAGACATTATATTATATAAATAACTGATGCATTAGAAACTCAACAATATTATTTATGCTGTGTATGACATCGTCTAAGAAAATACTTATATGATGCCATATATGCTGTCAGAAAATTTTTTATATGATGTACATAGTACATGACGTCATTTGTAGAAACCAAAATTAAGGCTCTTAACGAATTTTCTTAGGCTTCTGACCTATCTAGATCGTTTTTTTATGCAACAATATACCAAAATACCAATTTTCTCAAATAATATGGAGCTGTTTTCAAGAAAAATACATATATATGCAATAATTGCTCTTTTATAAGGATAGTATAAATTGAATAGCTCAAACAGTAGTACTCAACACTTTGAATTAAAGATCAACATTCACACAGAATTTTATCAGAAGGACCTGCCACATGAAAATTCATTCCGATTTTTTTTTGGCAGGGTTCAATACTTTAATCACTTATATTGAGTGAAAAGATATATTGAGTGAAAGAAAAATTCATTTTAATCAAAGATCAACATTCTCACAGAATTGTATCAGAAAGACCTGCCACGTGAAAATTCATTCCGATTCTTTTTTTGTCAGGATTCTTTATTTTAATCACTTATATTGAGTGAAAGAAAAATTCATTTTAATTAAAGACCAATATTCACACAGAATTATGTCAAAAAGACCTGCCACTTGAACGTACATTAAAAAAGTAGAACAAAAAGAAGAAAAATAAACCTTTTATAATCAAAAAAATATAAGTCCCATTAGAACCCCAAACCGATTTACTAATTAAGGAATGCTACGTATTATTTTTAAAAGAAGATACACTATCGGCCATCCTAGCACTTTTAGGAAGACTGCTCCAAACTGAAACACCCACATGCTTAAATACAACACAAGACCTAGCGGTATGTCGTCTCTCGTGTGTTACATCCGCGGACTTCCAATTCACTGACAAAAGATCATAGGCAGCGCGCTAGCGCTGCCTAAGTAAAGAACGATGTGGGCACAGTGGTTTTTTTTTTCACCCGGGCACTTCGTATCGAAGGAGCTGTCGTAGAAACTTCGAAAAGGGCTTGTTTGATTGAAAATCGGAGTGGCGAGTGCCCTTTCTAAGAGTCGACAATTATGAATGGCAAACTAGCCCCCTCCCCCACGCCCATAATTTCCCACAACACATACCATCAAAATGCGGAGATAGCCCTTCTGTTCAACTTAGTTGATTTTCTCAGAGAAAATAAGTTCTTAAGATGGACACTTACCCACAACTCTCGGGGCAAGGGTTTTAAGTTATGCCCTGGGGGCATATAAGGTTTTCATACAAGGTGTTGTCATAGAAACTTCAAAAGAGGCTTATTCTATTGGAAATTCTAAGGGCTAGTGCCCTTTTTAATAGTTGAAAGTTATTGGAGGGCAACTGCCCCCCCCCCCGGCCCCCATGTCCATCATTCACCTAAACACATCCAATCAAAATTTTGATATAGCCATTTTGTTCATAGTGGTTGATTTCCAGATAGAAAATATGTTTTTGAGGAGGACTCTCCCCCATAACCCTCAGGGCAAGAGTATTAAGTTATGCCCAGGGGGCATATAATGTTTTTATAGAAGGCGTTGTCGTAGAAACTTCAAAAAAAGCTCATTCGAATGGAAATTCAACGGGCTAGTGAGCTTTTTAATAGTCAAAAGTGATTGGAGGGCAACTAGCCCCCCCCCCCCCCCCCTCATTCCCCCAAACACCACCAAAAAAAATTTTGAGATAGCCATTTTGTTCAGCATAGTTGATTTACACATAGAAATTATGTTTTTGAGAAGGATACTCTGCCACAGCCCTCAGGGCAAGGGTTTTCAGTTATACCCTGGGGGTATATAAGGTTTTTATAGAAGACGTTGTCATAAAAACTTCAGAAAAGGGCTCATTCGATTTGAAATTCAAAGGGCTAGTGCCCTTTTTAATAGTCGAAAGTGATA
Source organism: Artemia sp. Qi Xiang Cuo (assembly GCF_049724085.1). Lineage (NCBI taxonomy): Eukaryota > Metazoa > Arthropoda > Branchiopoda > Anostraca > Artemiidae > Artemia > Artemia sp. Qi Xiang Cuo. Next base: position 9,523,611 of record NC_142810.1, on the reverse strand, counting down.
AGTAATATTTTTTGTTGTTGTTGTTGTTTAGACCAGGGCCCTTCGTATCGAAGGAGTTGTCATGGGTACTTCTAAAGGGCCTCATTCGACTGAAAATAGAAAGGGCTGATGCCCTTTTTAATAGTCGAAAGTCATTGGAGGGCTACTAATCCCCCTTCCACTCCCACCCTCCCATTTGCGCATTATGTTTAAAAACTAAATGTTGCCTCAAGATTAAATCAAAATGCACTGTGATAATGCTAATTACCAATAAGGCATCTCAGCAGTATCCCAAGAACGACTGAGGGTATTAAGTTCAAACTTTCGAGGCTACGTCTGCTCTTAAAATTTAACCAAATCAAAATAGTGTAAGTGTATCAAAGCTATCAAAGAAAGTAAACAGATTTTTTTGCTAATGGTATCAAGTTTCCCATTTCAGGTCAACTAGGGGAGGTATGAAACTAAATTATAAGGAGTACTATTTGTCTCCAGATTTTTAAAATGGTGTATGTTGTTAAAAATTGCTGAAAATTTTTCTCCAGCATACAAAAAGCAGGCCAAACTATAAAGTCTTAAAAATCGAAAAGACTTAAAGTATTATTTTCTTTTTCCCTGAAAAGACTATGTCAATATAAAACGAACAGAAATTAAATAAAAAAAACTTTCCACAAAATAAGTTTTTCAAAGAAAAGTAAAGAAGCCCATTCAACAAAAAATGAGCAAAAATAAAATAAAATAATCTACCAAGCTCGAAACTACCACAAATCAGCATCGATAAATAAATGAAACCCAAAATGAACAGAAATTAAAATAAATAGCCGAGTCAAACTCAAAACGAGCAGAAATTAACATAAGTTGGGCGCAAAACCCCTATGCTTTCCCAAGGCCAGAACAAAATTTGCACTATACTGAAAAAACTATAAATGTTTTTACTTTTATAACTTTAATAAATCAAATAATATTAACATTTTGATTACTAAATATCAATATATGTATATTAAACTGACAATGCACATTCATTTGTATTTTTTTCAGTAAAGTGAATTATTCTTTATTCTGCACTTTATTTTGCAAAATATTTGCTTAAAATTTACAACAAAATTATCACCCCAGACAGAGCAACCATTAACAACGTAAGGATGAAAAAGTGAATTATTTAAATCAACATCAATACGTAACGATAAGATTATATCAATAAAGTTAATTTTATCTAATTAATTTTAAATTTTGATATTTAAAAACATGTGATTAAATATAATAAAGTTGTTTGAGGGCTATTTGCTGAATCTATCCTAGATTTGTGGGATCTCTCCAACTTGACTACATATCTGAACCACCTAATCCAATCTTGTAAAGCAATGACATATCGCCAGAATGAAGGTCTGAATTTTTGTATGTTTTGCTGAGTTTCGCACTTTCTTTGAAAAGAAAATAGAATTTTCTTGTGTTGCATAGTGGTTTTTAAGTGCTATTTTAATAATGATTTTTTATTATCACTCCATCTTGAATATTAACCAAGTTTCGAAGGGAAAAAATTATTTTTCTTTTCCTTTCTTTTTATCACATCTGTGACATCAATTTAGTTTTGTATTGCATTTCTGTAATTTTTTTTCTTTAATTTTCTTATTTCTGGAATTTTTTTCTTTTTGTCTCACTGGTTTTGGAAGTTTATCACTGTTTTTAAAGTTGTATTTGTTTTTGGAAGTTTATACGAAGTTTATTGGGATATAATGTTTTATCGATAAATATATATATATATATATATATATATATATATATATATATATATATATATATATATATATATATATATATATATATATATATATATATATATATATATATATATATATATATATATATATATATATATATATATATATATATATATATATATATATATATATATATATATATATATATATATATATATATATATATATATATATATGGTAATAGATGGTTTTGTTGCTAAGAAATTTGCTGGTTTTTTTCATTGGAAACACCAAAAAAGGTATTTATCCGTGAAAAATGCCCAGAAAAGGTATTTGGGGGGGGGGGAGGGCAAAATAGCCATGATTTTGCTACTTATTGAAATGTCTCGTATTAAGTAATATTTTATTGTTACTTCTTAGAGAATTTATTCTTTTAATAAATTTAAGGAATATTTTTTTTCCATTTTAAGTTTTAGTGTTGCATCATACTTTCAGTTGTAGTCAATCTTATATATCTATCCCTAAGTTAAATAATCCTGTATCCTGTCTGTTCTATCTCTAGAATAGACACAAAGTAAGGAAAAATTCTTATCGAAGACCCTTCTAGGTATAATGGGGATTTTAATGTCAATTCACTGTATATTTGTCATTTCCGAACCTAAGGGATGTATTAAATTATTTATATTTCGTGTAAAAACGTCCTCAATATTAAATTTTAAAAATATTTCAATATTTAATAATATCTTCAATAAATGATAATCAAGTTTTCTGTTCTAGTTAATTTCATACTGGAAAGGTGTGACTTACAGGAGAAAGCGCATGCAAAGCATAAAAAGTGCTATAATTCCCTTGATGGGCAGGGATTCCAATAGGGGGGGGCATATTTTATTTTTCCCCTCCCCTACATTTTGAAAAATACTTTTTTTTATATTTCTGTAAAAAAAAAAGAAAAAAGAATTACCCCTTCCTTTAAGATTGAGAAAATAACCCCTTTTGGTATTTCCAATAAAAAAAATCCTTAGTCTCCCTCGCCCATACCCTATATTTTTTCAATTTGTATCCCTGCTCGTAAAGGAAATTTAATGTTCCACTCTAAACCATTATGGGTTTATGTGCTTTATCCAACTTGATCACATGCCCATGCCACCTAATTCAGTCTTAAAGGGCTAATACATGTCCTCAGAACGGAAAAATATCATACCCTATGAATAGGTATAAACTAATGACAATTTCTTATCACAGGTTGCATCTAAATACCATGATGGTCGTTTATTGTCGATGGTCCATATAATTTCAGACCTAGATGATATGTTAAATCATTTTCTTCTTTGTAAACAATGTTTTTAATGTTAATTATATTTTTATTTCTTTTTTCATTTCTTAATCAACAAATATGCCTTATTGGAGAAAGTGCATTTAAAGCTGAACCGGTTAATGAATCCCTTCACGAAGGGAATTTGAGTGATACCCTCAAAACTGTTCTAGGTTTATGGGCATCTCCAACTTGAGGACATGGCATGTCCCTAGAATAGCTATAAATTCTCAACTAAAATTGGGTCTGCCTTAGTCTTTCTGGGCTGTTGCTCTTTAGGATATAAAACTGAGACAGTAGTTTACTAGTTTTTGGGACCACAAAAGTAAGTCAGGATAGCAGCTTCCTAGCTCTGGTATTTCACTCACAAGAATGTGGGGGATGGAAACAATTTAAAATATAGGTTGGGAGCTTTTCATTTTTTTTTTTTTTTTTTTTTTTTTGATAATAAAATAGAAAACAATATTTCGTTAGAATCTAAGGGGCAATTTTGAGTCTTTTCCCAATTGGTTTGACTATTCGGAGGGTTGGAGTGTCCCAAGAGTTTTTTTTTCTTTCTTCAATTTTCCTCGGTTAGAGCAACCACGGATATTTTGTAACAAACCTGAATGTTTCATTATTATGACATCACATTTTTGAGTCTTAGGAGGGGGGCGGGATGGAGTTAGTACATCAAGGAATATTTGTTCCCTGTTCACTCCATCTACATTATTGTCTAGTTTTTTTTATGGCAAAACGGTTTTTACAAAGAATTGTCTCATCGGTGTCATCGAATCAGCTACCATCTCCTCTACTCTATTAATTTTCCTAAGCACCGAATAATAAAATTTTTAGTTATCAATTTTAATTAATTACCAATCGGTAAAAAATTACTAATTAATTTTATATTGCTTCAATGTTCTTGGGTACTAAAATTAGCAAGTTACTGCCCCTATTTTATATCCATTGAGCCCCGAACCGGATACCGAAGCGTCGATTTTAGTTTAACCAAAATATATAAACTATTCACAGGATGTCTCTAATTTTTGTAACAGGACGTATCTAGATAGCATTGAGGCCGTTTTTTGTTCACGCTGTACGCTGGTTCATGAAAATATAGAGGGACAAAATGTATTTTTCAAGGTCTAGGGAGAGGAGCATTTTTTCCCAATGAAAATGCTAAAAAAGATATTTTCAATGAAAATACCTAAAAAAAGGCGTTCTGAAACAAGAGAGGGCAATTGTCTCCCCTCCCAATCTTCGTCCATGTGTCCTTGGCCCATGTATTTGAAGTTCATTAACTAAATTCTTTGTTGATCGTTTCTTTTTTCTTATTCAACAGGTGTGCCTTATTGGAAAAAGCGTATGCAAAACTTAACGGATGTTACGAATCCCTTGATGGAGGGAATTTGAGTGATGCCTTAGTTGACTTCACCGGTGGTGTCTCTGAAATTATGGATTTAACCACTATGGACATGAAAGATGGGGTTGTCCGTAAGGAATTATTCAAAAGCCTTTTAAAGAAGAAGGAGAATCATGCTTTGATGTGTTGCGCAATCCAGGTACAGAGTTCGATTTATTGACATAGCACAGTACACATATCTAGACAGTAAGATCATCCTAAAAAATATCTGTCACCAAGCGTTTCGGCGCGTATAAACGCTTCTCCCATTTCCTTTGTTTAAGCGATTCATTTTGTATTTCTCAGTAGCTCGATCAACTTTGATATACGGTGTGAAACTATGTTATCTATGATTGCAAAAGCAGAAAGAAAGGGTGTGAGCCGGCGAAGTGGTTCGCTACTGTCCTATCTCAGAAGAGTCTTTTCTCTGTATCTTTCCTTTTTTTTGTTTCATATTTAACTTTTTTTTCCTTCACTCTCTTTTTTCTGAGCGCTCGATATCATTCAGCCCGGGGGGGGGTTGGAGCTTCCCTCCCATATGGGCGCCCATGCACCCTTAGCCAAGGCTGTATCCAGGGGCTACTGGGTTTTTAAGCCCCCCCCCCCCGAAATATTTGCCCAACTCGTTAAAAAGTAACAAAAATGCGTTGTCATTGTTGTCCTGTGTTGTCATTGATTTTATGGCAAAAAAACGCAAAATACAAGCTCCTTTTCCAAAAGTAAAATGGCAATTCAAAATTACCCAGCCCAGTCTTGATGCAACCGATTGCCCAAAATACTTGATAAATTCAATTCAAAATCAACGGACTCAGTTGATTTTAAATTAAATTGTCCGTTGACAACGGACAACGGACTCGGAACGGACTCGGACTCGGTAAACAAACTTAGAATATAACCAAAACGAAGACATTTTCGCCAAGGGGCATTAGTAAAGTTAATTTTCATAGGAAAGCCGGGCCAAAGACTAATTAGCGACACAAATTAACCACTGCATTAATGTTATTTTACCAACCATATATCACGTCCCAGGCCTATCTTTTATTAACGTTAAATTAACCTTTCAAGAGATTCAAAGCGTATGATATTAAATATTGACTCGGCATCAAACTTTCTCATCCACCGAACCGGGGGGGAGACTTACCTCCCTTCATGATTTTGTCCTGTATACTCAACTCATTTTACTCTCGATACACAACATTCTCCCACGACCAACACTTGAAAACGTTCAGCCCACATCTTTTAACACCGTCGTTATGACTAACAGTACCTCTCTGGAAATATTCTAGAGGGGATGAGGGAAATGAATCTATGATTTGACAAAAACGTCATACATGGCAACAGTTTATGAATTAAACGTCTCAATATCGGACCTCCTCAAACGTCTCGCATCGGACCTCCTCTCCCTTAAAAGTCACATGGAATCCTTTACTTCCGCCTTAAAAAAAGAGGCAAGGGCAGATCCGGGACCTTTTTAGGGGGGGGGGCAAAAGCGGTTGATCCGATAAACTTGCGTTAAGAGCAAATTTAATTAACGAAAAATTTCGTTAATTAAGTAAATTACACTACTTTTGCCCATAATACACGAGTACCAAAACTCCTTTCCCCTACGGAAATTAGAAAAAATAAAACTTTCCGGAGAATATTTTCCGGGGGGGGGGGGTATTTACCGGGGGCGTAAAGTATTTGAACAGTTTTAATTTAGAAAATAATTCTTTCTAGGGATATATTAAATAAATAAATCTGTCACAGGTATAACTTATGACCTGACTGAACGACGAATCCAGAATTTCTAAAAGGGTGTTTGGATTAAATTTTTTGTATTTATGGACATTTCCAGTACTAACTTCTGTTCAATGGTGCAACAGGGAATTAGCCGGAATTTCATAAATAGTGGGAGTGGGATCCGCGAAGTGGCGGGATTATTCAGAATTTGCCACAAAATCTTATACCACAAAGGGGCAACCTATTAGTTTAGCACAGATTATCTATTAGGTTTCACAATAATCTGTACTTTTAGATATTGATATTGTGCCATCGAGTGTTAAAACTTTTTTCTTCTGGTAAGGAAAAATATTCTCTTGAATTTTTCCTGTTTTATTCTTTTTTGGGCCATAAAAATGTCCTTTGAAATTTTATGTAGGACCTTTTTTTTCTTCTAATAACTGGTGGAATAACCCTATCCAAGAAAATACGAAACATCTGTTAAGAACTGTTTTTCGTTAAATACTTAGTAAGTTTTCAGAAATTGAAGGGCATAAACAAAAATTGTATTTGTAGAACAATAAAAATATAAAGTGATGCTTGTTGTTATTATTCTTGTAAATATTCAGCCACGAACTTGCAAATTACGAAAAACTTCTCATCAGAAAGTATTTTGTTTATGACTCATTAAGTTAACCCTCACGATTCTTTTTATTATCTTTACAGTTTCCGGTTACGTGCAAGTTTGGGATAAAACTTGCAATGTTTCAGAATTGTGTGAAGATTATTTAAAGTTATTTAATCATTCTAGTTACCAAGTTTATTGTCAGTTGCTAATCGAACTTTGTTTTGTCCAGGGCATGTTTGGGGCCAGAGCGCGGGGGGGGGGGGGGGGGTTGGCCCCTCAAAATATCCACCAATGGCCCAGCTTTCATAATTTGCTGTAGCTTAATTATTAAGCTTTAGTATGATGTAGCAAAAGACTTTTGCAGATGCCAAAACAAATGATCTTAGTCGTGCCTATTTCTTGGATTTTCTTTTGGAGAAAAGGAGGGGGTTAGTTTTTTTTTGATTTAATGAGATAATTTAATCGTAAAATGGATTAATTTTGCTTCACTGATTCCACGAAATATTTGGGCGCAAGAGAGGAGGGGCAAACCCCCCGAATCGGAAATTTTCTGTTTTTACAATAATTTCTTATCTATTTGATGCAATACTCTTTTTTTATATGTGATAGTTGAAGAGCTCCAATCCTTACAATGCTATTACAAATGTGAGAAATTCTATCAATTTTATATTAAATTTTCTTTTTGGAGTTGAAAATTTAATTATCTTAAAGATTCTTTTATTTAAAGTTGTATATGGGCCTAATTACTTATACATAGTATATAATGAGTCTTATTTGCTCCAGGCTATTGATCTAGTAGCCGCAACCTAGTAACAAAAAATTCAAAACCACGTTAGAAAAAAAATCTACTGAGAAAAGTCGTTCATTTAAAGCTGATTCATGAATGTTTCACTTTATCTCAATAACTATATGGACCATGTAGTCCTTATTCAACTATCATTTCACTTTATCTTCAAAGTAAAGGTTTATAGCTAAAAAAAATTTTGGGACCTTCGAAAAGGAACCTGAAAATCAAAATGAATTGTCCACCATTATAATCACCTGAAAACCGTAAACTGGGGGTTTTCAGCTCCCTCTGTAGACCATAGTATCCATAATACCATAGTATACTATGGTATTGTTAGTATATACTATACCTTATATACTATTTATTATTTACTATTATACTATTTACTATTATTAGTATATATTATACATAGCCTATACTATGGTATTATGGACCATGTAGTCCATAAAGTCCATAATACCATACCATACTAGAATGAAGGTCGCTAAACAAGAAGAAACACAACTTTGTCGGAAAGAGCTCAATTTATTTGCTGCTGAACTCATTCATTTCTAAAATCCACTAAAGGTTAGTTCACTAAATTAATCCAATTAAATCACTTAATTAGTCCGCCAAAATTGCCAAAGATTGTTCTTTTGGGCCGTCTAAGGCCAAACGAAAAGTAAGTTATTTTCCAATGGGGTTGGAGGAGGTCACAACAAAAGATTTAAAGGAAACCGGGACTTCTTTTGAGGCTGTAAAAGGGAGGCTTTGAAAAGATTTGAATGGAAAAGGAGTGTGCCCAACTGTGTTGGTCTTAGGCAGCAAGTTTTTAGTAGAAGTATTTCTAAAGATTAATTGAATCCTGTTTCATTTCCTAAACGGAAAGCAGGCCGTCCACAGTTGGGGTGGGAGGATGTCGTAAAGAAGGATTTGATGGAAATGGGATCTTCCTGGGAGGGTGTAAAGAGGGTGGCTTTGAATAGATTAGGATGGATGAGGCGCGTGCGTAGCTGTGTTGGTCTCAGGCGGCTTGGTACTGCGGTGAGTTGTTAATAGAAACCATTTCAAATTTCGAGACATCAATGGGTATTTCCTTATTAAATTAGGAGCCTTTTTTTCCAAGCAACGGTGAAAGGGCAACTAAATATAAGTATCAAACATTGAAAGCGTCAAGCCTATTTTAATTTAGTGTTTTGTTAAATGAAAGCTGCGGCCTTTCTTCCACATTTAGGACAACCCTGGATTTGATATTAAGAACGAACAGAAATTAAATTGGAAATCAAGTATATTCAAATGAAAGAAAAGAGCAGCACTAGAACTGTAAAACGAACAAAAATTATCGTTTAGTTATTCAAAAATTATAAGTAAAAAATTATCGAACTGTCTAGGGCTAAATTGAAAACGGTTCATCAGCAGTAGGGGTGGAAGCATGTCGTAAAGAGAGATTTAAGAGAAATGGGAACTTCCTGGGAGGGTTCAAAGAGGGAGGCTTTGAATAGTTTAGGATGGATGAGGAGTGTAAGCAGCTGTGTTAACCTCAGGTGGCTTGCTGCTGCGGTGAGTTGTTAGTAGTGGTCTGTGATGATATACGTGATTAAGAATTGGACTGTTCAAATATTCCTTAGAGTCGTAACATAACGGTATTGTACAAGGAAACCCAGGTATATGACCCACATTCATCCCATTTGTTATTAGCACCATCTAACTTCTTGATAGTGTAATTTAATCAATCCGCTAGGTAGCATCCAAAGTTTAAATTCATTTGAGGAATTTCGCTACATTTCTATTACACTTAATAAGGGTGCCAATTGGTGGGAGGCACAATTGCTCCCTACATTTCTTTGCACTCTCCTAATTTCAAAAAATGCCTTTGTTTTGTTGTAAAATGCCTCTTTTAATTTTTTGTTGAAAAAAATTGAAAAAAGCAACAAAATTGTCCCCCTAGATTTTGAAAACTATCTTTCCCTATATTTTCAAGGATTGATGCCCCTGACACCTCACATGGCAATATGCTGAAACTCCTTGTCCAGAATTGACTTGTGCCACTCAAATGCAGAAAGAGCTATCTTATAAATACTTATGTGCCTTTTATTGTCTGTAATTTTAACCTGGTTGTATTTACTTGTTGATTATAATGAAATTTAGTTTGGCTTCAGCCTTGACTATTATAGTTTTTTTTTTTTTTTTTTTTTTTTTTTTTTTTTTTTTTATATATATATATATATATATGTATATATATATGATATTGATACTGGAATGATATTAGAAAACTAATAATTAAGTGTAATCAGTTAGAAAAACTTAAGCATTTAACGTTTAAAGTAATTTATAATAAAATACATTTTTTTAGGCAAGCTCCGAGTCAGAAATGGAAGCGAGGACAGATGTTGGCCTGGTGAAGGGACATGCCTACGGAATCACCGCTATTCGGAAAGTATTTCTTAAGGACACCAGATTATTCGCGTTCTTGCGGTAAGATGGACATTGTAATATATAAAATTATAATTTATAAGCATATAAATAAAGGGTAAGTTCTCTAATACAGAGAGGAAAAGAATATATTAAATCGTAATAAATTACATTAATTAGATATAATAAATTAGTGAAATCATAATAAGTTACATTAATTAAATGAAACTAAATAAATCCGAGTATTGGCAATTGCTCCCCTCTCCCCCATAGATTTCACTCCCCCTCCTCCCCCTTTGGGGAAAAAAACACTTTTTTTGGTGTTCTTAGTTAAAACAGATTTATTGGTTATTGTAATGAAAAACATCGAATAAACAACCCCCCCACCTAGATTTGAAAAAAAAAATTAAGAGAGGGAAAAAAATATATTAAGTAATAACAAATTATATTAATTAGATATAATAAATTAGTGAAATCGTAATTAGTTATATTAATTAGATAAAATTAAATAAATTTGAGTTTTGGCAAGTGCTCTCCGCTTCTCATAGATTTCAGCCCTCCTCCCCTCCCTCTCTTTCGTAAAAAAAATACTTTTTTTGGTATTCTTATTGAAAAACAGATTTATTGGTTATTGCACTGAAAAAATCGAAGAAACATTGCACTGAAATACTAATAAAATAAATATGTTAAAAGATGTACTAATATTTTTGCCTCAACTACGGAAGCCTTCTTCAATTGAAAAAAAAATCACCAAACAGCTAACATGGAATAAATAACACAAATAGATAAAAAAAAACGGTACAAAACATTTGAAAATCGGTGTTTGTATTTTATTAAAATTCCATTTTTATGCATAACAAAAATGTTGTGAAAAACACATCGATTAAACTCGTGTTTAATAACTCGTTTTAAACACGTGTTTAATAACTCGTTTAAAAACTCTTAATTTAGATCCAAATGGTTGAGTTGGTAACGTGAAGCAGAAACATTCGAGCATTTCTTAGTATATTTTTGGCCCTTTGGTTTTATATCTATATATTTTTATATTTTATTTTTTGTGGGGAGGGGGAAGAGTCCCTCTCTAAAATTATGCTAAATTCTTTGTAGTAATAACTTTTGAAAGGTAAATTTAAAACCCATTCAATTCAATTTTGAGACATCCAACGGAAAGAAAAATGCTACACTTGGGTAGCTTGCGTAATATTTACTAAGAATGTGCCTAACGGGAACTTTTGGCAACTAGGGAAGAACCTAATGTTTTTTGGTGGTGTTTTAATGTGACATTAAATAAAAAAACAAGTTTTTTTAACTGAAAGTAAGGAGCAACCTTAAAACTTAAAACGAACAGAAATTATTCCGTATATGAAAGGGGCTGTCCCCTCCTCAACGCCTCGCTCTTTACGCTAAAGTTTTTTATTGTTTTAAAAAATAAAGATTTGTGAGAAAGTCAAACTTTAGCGTAAAGAGCGAGGCGTTGAGGAGGGGACAGCCCCTTTCATATACGGAACAATTTCTGTTCGTTTTAAGTTTTAACGTCGTTCCTTACTTCGTCGTTCTCTTTAAGCTAAAGTTCGAATTTTGTTCCCATTCTTTAAAAATTACCCCTTAATCACAAAGGCCGTTAATTAGAATAAATAGCTCTTATGAAAGTATTAAAAAGTCTTTGGCTTAAAGAGCGAGGTATTGACTAGGGGTGAACCCAATCATATACGAAGATATTTTCTGTTCGTTTTAAGTTTTGATGTTGCTCCTTACTTTCAGTTGAAAAACTTTTTGTATTTAATTTCTGATCTTTTTCTTTAATAATGATGGGAAATCCGGTGCCCCTTCATAGCAATGTCTCTTCCCCCATGAAAGCTTCCTTCGTGGAAAGATCCTCCCATATAACCCCCTCCCTCCACCTACTAGAAAAAATCCCCCCTGAAAACGTCTGTATACTTCCCAATAACCAATACTATATGTTAACATTGGGTAAAGTTCATAACTTTCAGCGCTCCCCCCGGGGACTTCGGCAGATTAAGTCATTCTAAAAGACATTGTTATCATATTTTCGACCATGCTGAACAAAATGGATATCTCAAAATTTTGATCGGGGGACTTTGGAAAAAAATGAGCGTTGGAGTGGGCCTAGTTGCCCTCGATTTTTATGTCACTCAAAAAGAGCAATAGAACTTTTAATTTCCGTACCAATGGGTCCTTTCGCGATATTCTAGGATTCCTGGTTCGATACGATCACCCCTGGAAAAAAAAAACAAATAAGCATGCATCCATGAACTTTCTTGTGACAAAAAATGCAAAATTCCACATTTTTGTAGATAGGTGCTTGAAACCTCTATCTTTCTTTCTTCTGGCAAAAAATGCAAAATTCCACATTTTTGTAGATAGGTGCTTGAAACCTCTACAGTAGGGTTCTCTTATACGCTGAATATGATGGTGTGATTTTCATTAAGGTTCTATAACTTTTAGAAGGTCTTTCCCCCTTTTTTCGAAAATCAGCCAGCCAATTTTTTTCAGGCGCGTAACTTTTGATTCGTAAGGTTAAACTTGATGAAACTTATATATTTAAAATCAGAATTAAAATCTGATTCTTTTGATGTATCTATTGGTATCAAAATTCCGTTTTTTAGAGTTTCAGTTACCATTGAGCCGGGTCGCTCCTTACTTACAGTTTGTTACGACGAACTGTTTGATTAAACTACCACATATTTTTTTTTTTTTTTTTTTATTTCATCCAACTCATTCTAGTTTATTATGCACTCTAAAGACTTTTTTAGACGACGTTAAAAGAGATTTTATAACGATTAAATTATACATCTTTTAGAACTTCAAAAAAGGCCCCTTAATCGGCAACAAAATTACAAGGTTTTCTTTCGAATGTCAGTTCCGTGTTTTTTTTTTTTTTTTTTTTTTTTTTTTTTTTTTTCTGGGTTTTAGCATCGAACCAATGGTTGACGGAACTGACAAGGGGCTCGACGGAACGAATATTTAAGATTTTTAAGATTTTGTTGTAAAAAAAAAGTGATCAAACTCCTACAAGGTACCGTTATTGGCTATTTTGCATTGTAAAGCAAAAATATTGGCTTGAATAGACCTAAGGTGAGTCCAAGAAGTAAATATTTTTATTATTTTGATGCCTTTAGTAGTTAAAAGATTGTAGCATTTGCAGCGTGTTAAAAAAATTTCGTATAATCCATAGCAAGACCATTTGACACTTGACCATTCATTAGCTGCAGGTGTGAAGTCCATTAGGATTTCTTGTAGTAATTTATTCTGTAATTTCATTTTGTAAAGCTTCCCCTGTCTTTTGTTTGCAAATCGGTATTTCGGAAAATATACTGCTTTAAAATATTTGACATCCACCAGTTGGTAATGCTTTCATCCCGGGATAAATATGAGATTCCAAAATGATGTTTTTATAGAATTCTTTAAAGCTTCTATATTTTTGGACTTTCTACCTTTCCTAATTTCAACTTTCAAATTCTTTTTAAACGATTTTTCACAGGAAGAGTTGTTTTGAGGGAGCCTACTAAAAACTTTGCGTCTCCTTATTTCCACATACTGCGTTTTGTGAGAGAAAAAAAACGCAAATCCGCATTACGCACGCCAGATAAGATGCCCTGGTATCAAATGAACTTTTTAATTGTTCAATTGCTGATATGCTTTAATTTGTAAATTATCCTCACTATTAGGATTGCTATATTGCTATTACCATTACTGTAATTACCATTCTTTTACTTCTCTGTACTTTGAATGAAATTACCATTACTGTAATTAACATATTTTTACTTCATCGTATTTCTAATAAAATATCATTACTGTAATTAACATTCTTTTACATCTTCGTAGTTCGAATGAAATTACCATTACTGTAATTAACATTCTTTTACATCTTCGTAGTTCGAATGAAATTACCATTACTGTAATTACCATTTATTACTTCTTTGTATTTCTAATGAAATTACCATTACTGTAATTGACAACCTTTTACATCTTTGGAGTTTGAATGAAATTACCATTACTGTAATTACCATTCTTTTTCTTCTTCGCAGTTTGAAGTTCTAGGAATTTGTAAAATTAAATTTATTTTCTCTAAATTTAAATTAGTTTACTACACTTACATTAGGCTTTATAATGTAAGTGTAGCTGTGATTTTTTCTTTCATCATTCTTAGGAATTTGAAGTGTTATAGTGTGTTTTTTGCACAAAATGAATACGCTATTCAGGTTGCTCCTTCGCATTCCACACTGTGGAAAAACTAAGAGTAAAGACAGCAAATTCATTGTTTTGACGATATCCTTCTTGTCTAGTTGCCAAATGAAAATAAATTGACTAAATGACCTCGGGCATAAAATCGACAGCAAAATTTTTTGTTCGTCTTCTAGTGAAACGCATTTGGAGGCGGGATGACGTGTGTTGCTTGATACCGAAAGTATGAGCGAAATTTTTGCTATCTTGCGACAGCTGACAACTTTGTCCATCGAGTCTAAAATTTTGGAAATTATTTGTTGATCAAATAAGAGAATTTTTCTTGGTGTTGTAGTACCAAAAACTTCAGATTAATAATTTGTTACGTCATTTCGTTCTAGTGGGAAGGAAAAAATCTACATGGTTCGATTACGAAACCCTTGGGGTGAAAAGGAGTGGAATGGTTCATTCAGTGACGGGTGAGTAGAAACACTTATTACCTTTAGTTTAGGGTTTTAGAACTACATAAGATAAATTAGTTTTAGTTTCTTAAAGGCTGTGTAACGTTGGAGAGAGGAGTCACAGACGCAGGGAGTTTTTCAAGAGAAGCTGGGGATTAATAACGAAAAATTTTGATAATTCGAATCTAAAGTGCCCCTGAAATTTGAAAGATTTTGAGTTTCGGGGGGAGGACCCCGAGGTACTCCACCCCATGGGTGTATACCTAGTTTTAGAAATAGTGGAAACTTACAATATATTCCTATTCAGCCTACTTATTGTTTTACTATCTTGTCAGTCGATCCGTAAAAAAGTAAAAAAAAATGAAAGTTAACAAATCCACCCCCCCCCCTCGATATCCCACATTTTCTTGGTTTTATGGATTCTCCTCACTGAGAATATCAAATAAAAATTACTAAGGAGAGTGAAAATCGAATCTGAGTGTTTGAATTGGTTAATTAGAATTCAAAGCATCAAAAGACATGGATTAAATTGTACGTTTTTTTTTTATTTTGTATGATTGACCGAAAATAAAATAAAAACCTGATAAAAAAAAAGAAAAAAAAGTATTTGATTGACCCAGAAGATAATTGAAAAAAAAAGAAAAGAAAAATTAGTTATAAGTAAAAACTTTGATTGTATGCAATATAATATCTATTACAAAAAATAATTTTTAAATCGCATCTTATTTTACTAATTCTCAGGTGACTAAATATTTGCATATGTTGCGTTTTACCTTACCTATTCATGGGTGTCGTTTTGGGGGGAGGGGGGCAGTTTTCCCCCAATAATCTGGAGAAATTATATAGCCCATGCCCCTTGACTATCTAGATATGGACTCCTCTTGCCCCCACAATAAAAATGCTGGAGCTACGCCCATGTACCTACTTATAGTTAGATCGGGGAGGGGAGAAGGGTTGGTTGTAAAGCCAGACGTTTGGAAACATTGGTGACATGTTCTAAACAAACTGCAAAAAAAGAAAAACATGTAGAATCTTGAAATAGTTCGCTTGAATTAAATCCCTTAAATTAATTAATAAAAATTTGAATAGTAATTTTAAATTAATAATTAGATAATTAAAGTTGGATCCTTCGAATATTTTTATATGGAACTTTTCAACAATAACTATTGAGCCAGCAGAGCCAATCACCTGACTAAAGGTAGGAGAATGTATCAAGGTACGCACTTAGTGCAGGAGCACCAGGCTGCACCACTCCTCTTGAGAAAAAAGAATATGGTTTATTCTGACTTCATTCATTGGTACAATTTTTGTATACTTCTTTTTTGTTATTTACCCCCCCCCCTCTCCCTGCCTAAAATCAGTTCCTGCAAACGTCTCAGGAAATATAGCCCATTTTGTTACATCGGAATAAGAAGAATCGATCGGCAGATGCTAAAAGCTCCTAAATTGGTTAATCACGATCATAGCAGACTTTTGAAATACATACCTGGCATATATAAGCGGTTCTCTTGTAAAAAAGTACGTATAATCACGGTGTGTTGAAAAAGAAACTAAAACAAAATTTAAAATCGGGTATATACACAGGAAGGGGGCTTTCAGGCCCATCTCCTTCCCTCTTTCTTAAATCTAGTGATTTCTACAGTTTCACCTGTAATATCATGTATTGTCTCATAATTTCAAGAAATTCCATTATATCCATTTCATGCGTCTACAGAAAGTAGGGAATCTCTCAAAATTGGCGCAAGCAAAACAAAAGGGGCCATCAAAATTGTAAGCTTACCGAAAATTGGAAGATTAAAATTGTACAAGGTTGCGTATAGGATAAGAATTTATAAGAAAATTCTAATATCTGATTTCCTATTGAGCAAAATCTGCAATGGATTGTCAGAACGGCAGATCTAGGGGGATTTCTCCTGGGTTGAGTTCAGTTTTAATTTACATTTTAGCAAGTGTGTTAAAAGAATATGATTTTTAAAAATAATTCTTTCAATAATAATTTTCAGAATAATTTCATTATAATAATGAATATTCATTTCAGAATAATAATGTAGTATTTTTTATTCCATGAATCGGTTAGGTCCAAAAAAAGAAATTAGCAAAAATTTGTTGGGCTGTTTGAAAAAGGGGTGACATCGCAAAATTGACAAATTTTGCATAAAATATCATTTATTCACGGGAGGAGCCTCGCAGAAGCGGGTCGAGGGGGTACTATTAGGGGTACTTGTCCCTCTAGAAGGTTGAAAGTTGCCCTAAATACAGGGTTGGAAAGGTAAAAATAACGACGGGGGAGCCAAATTTTTACCCCCCCCCCCAAAAAAAAAAAAATATATATATATATATATCTACCCCTGGAGCATTGAGCATCATAGATTGAGTATTTGATCATATTTTCCATTATATTATTCCATACTTGTTCATCTATCCCAGGTCTCCTCCCCTTATTGAAGTAATGGGGTCGAAAGTTCTCTCAAGATTGGTCCAATTTATACCGAGCAATTCACAATTTAATATTACAATTTCAATTCACAACTTCAATAATAAAAATCGCAACTTCAAATTATGGCAAAATAAACTTTTAGAAGTTTGACCATAAAAACAAAATACATTGAAAAATTAAACAGCTAAGTAAAACTAAAGTCTTAAGAAGGGGTTTTTTAACTGAAACCATGATCGAAATTTATTTAATAAGTTTCATTTTGTAAACATAATTTCTGTTTAAAAGATATCCTGCCTAATTTAAATAGAATTATCCGAAAAATTCTATATCTCAAGATCTTGAAAATTTCTAGAATTTAAATGCATTTCATTCTAGATTCGTCTAGGTTTACAATTTCTATGATTTTACATTTTCTCTCATTGATATAATCTAGAATGTTGTATAACCACATTAAAGAGAAAGAGAACTGTATTACAGATCAGTTGTAAATTAGATTTAGTTTCAAATATTTTACGAAAAAGAAATTCATGGACTGTCTGATTGTTGGACGTCTAATTTAGATGGTAATCTGAATTTTAAGAATTTACATTTCCATTGATGATTCAAAAATAATCAGAGCGTCATATTGTCAATGAAACAACCTCAAAACCAGCTTTCAGAATTAGAAAGTGTTTAGTTCCATCAAAACCCAATGAAAACCGTAAAGAATTAGCCCTTATTTCTCAGCATAATGAAAGCAGCATACATGTATTTCAAAATTTATTGTAATATCAAATTTTGTATTGTTTTAAATTGTAAGTTTGTTTTGATTTCTGATATTTTGCTAAAAGAAATTTTAATTGACGGTCGGATTATTGGGTGCATAGTTCAGATGGCCACCTTGAACTCCCCCCCCCCCCCCGAAATGTTTGTTTGACTCGTAAAAACGTAAGAAAAATGGTTATAAACAAATTTTGTATGCGTGTTTTGATTTTTTTTTGTAACCCCCCCCCCCCGAAAAAAATCCTCCGTACGGCCTTGTTTAGTGCTCAGTTTGATAGATTTCGGAATTTCGGAATTTCCGGAATTTCCTGATTTCGGAATTTCCATGTGATTTCGGCCATCTGATATGAGAATCTCACATTGTCCATGAACAGCCTTGAAACCGGTTTCCAGAATTTGCGAGTGTTTAGTTCCACCAAACGCCCATGTAAAGCTTAAGAAAATAAAAAATAACAGCCACTATTTCTCAGAATAATGAAAACAGCACATATATATTCCCTTTAAATTTCATTTCAATTTTTTCTCAAGTTGTTAGTTCGATTTTATTATTTTGCTAAAAGAAATTTTTATTGACGGCCAAATTCTGAGATTTTACACTTGTATGGGAATCTCATATTGTTAATGAGCAACCTTGAAATCTTGGTTAATATATGGGAGCCCCTACCAGGGCCATATCCACCAGTTTTGTTCGGGGGGTGGGGGTACAAACAAATCTTTACCAAACACATCAAAAGTTTGATTATATGTATTTTTGTCATGTTTTCATGGGTTGGACAAAAATTCTGAGGTGTGGGGTTCAAACCACCTAAACCCTTCCCGCTGGATATGGCCTTGCCCTTTGCTATAGATCTCCCATTGTTTCCCCAATAATTTCATGCAATTCCCATATAAATCTCATGTTCTTCAGCATTTTTGTGAATTCAACTTTTTCCGAGATTGTTTTTAAGCAACATACGGCTTTTTACTCAAGATTCTCATTTTTTTTACTTTTGTCAGTATTTAAAAATTGAAGAAGGTCACTTTTTAAGGTTTTATTCCAAGTTCTGTGCACACAATCTTTCGTCGTAACTATTCTTTGATGGTGAGAAAAAAAACGGGTATAAAACGAGTACTTTTTTTTGGATTTTTTTTTGGAAAATAGCAGATATTTATCTGTATCTTTGGGCGGCTCTAATGTTTAGTTTTAGGCTTCTGTTAAGTTTTTTTTTTACTTTCAATTCAACTTTTACTAAGTTTTAATTAAGTCTCTAGTAATTTTTTGCTTTGCATTTGTTAATTTGACTATTTTCTCATGATTCCTGGTGAGATTGAGACAAAGCTACATTCTGGAGGTTTACTACCTGGCTGATTCTGGGCAAAAGGTATATTTTATTTGGGAGCGGCTTATATCTTTTGTATGTTTTTCTCTGCTTTGGTCTACTGTCTGCCTGTGTCTGTATGAACTTGCTTGGTGACTAATTCAAGTGCAAGGATTTGGCTATGGGACATTGTTGAGGGATTCTGCGAGAACAATATTAACCTAATTATCTTAAAGAACAGATGGATCTTTTATCTTGGATTTGCTTATGACTTTCTTTTTCATTTATTTATTTTTTTGCTTTGGTGAAACGTCGGCTAGGGTTACTCTATTTCTGCTTAACCACCAACCCAAAACCTGGGTTTGGCATATGAAGAATAGTAGAAAATTTATGAGAAGGGTTTTGAAACTCTTTCTAAGGGTTTCAGGCTGTCCTATCCCAAGAAAGGCTTAGATCTCTAATCCACCTACTGTTTTTCACCGGATTTCTATCCTGTTAATATGGCAGGGATTGTCCTGGTGTTTGCAGGGACAGTTGAATCAAAGACCTAATAACGTTAATAACCGAGTTGCTATAGACTTCTAATGATATTTTGTTTTTATTTTTGCCATTTATTACTGTTAAAATGTTTTTTTTTTATTTAAATATTATACAAAAACGTTCAAAAAGGTTCTTTTCTTTGTACTCTGTACCAAAATATATTCGTTTTGAAAGTACCAAAGCTGAAATGAATGGTGCGTCGTTATTCCGTCTATTCTCATTGGCTGTTGAAACAGCCAATCATATATTCTGTCTACAGGAAATCCAAACTTATTTGGGTTTCGCCGTCAATTTAAAAAAAACAACAAATATTGCTAAGTCAGAATCAGGAATAAATCAGAGGTGATTTAAATCACAAAAGTCATACAAAGGGGGGAAACCTAAAAAATCTTCCTGAAGAGAACTAACTCAGAGAACCGAATCTCTCTCTCTAATGGTCTCTAACTTACTTTAGGAGGTTTTAAATAAGTAACTGACAAACATCTAGTTCTCCATTTACAAAAGCCCAATTCAAAGCCGTTACAGTCGCTGTATTAAAAAAAACGGGCCTGGGGATGGATTTTGTACGGGGAGAATTTCCTATTGAGATGGAAGTTTTCTGTAGGTGAACTTTCAAGGGGAAATTTTACACGGAAGTAATTTGCCAGAATTCATGCCCGAAATTTGTTTTATTTGTCTTACTTTCTCGTTGGCGACTCCGTTTTACATATGGAGAGGTATTGGGGAAATTTTCAGCGGAGTTGAAATTCTGCGAGGGATTTTTACGTGGCAACGATTTCCTATGGGAGAAAATCTCCATGGGGGAATCATCGCCTGGAGAAATCCTACATGGTGAAATTTTCTGCAGGAGAAACTTTCCATCGGGGTGGGGGGGATTTCCGGGAAATATCTTCCATGCAGGGGGATTCCCCGATGACCTTAAAAGGATCAGGAATTAAATAAAAACAAATCTTTCTTCAAACGGAAGTATGATAAGGAGTATTTTTCAGGCGGAATCGTAAGCAAGAAATTTTCTGGGGAGGATTTGCAGTGAAGATGGAATTGTCCCTGGGTAATTTTCCAGTGGAAGAATTTTACGTGGGAGGGATTTTCTATGGAGGAATTTTTCATGTGGGGGGGGGGGGATTTTCAACGGAGGGCTGCGGATTTCTTGGGTTTATTTGAAAAACGATTGGAAATTAAATAAAAGTCACACAAGGGCTGATTAATTAGAATCAGAACATTTTTTAAAAGTTCTTAAAAACTTCTTAAAAGTTCTTAAAAATAATGAAAAAAACATAACCAAACGACGATAAATTTCAGGCTGTGAATAAATCAAAAACAAAGTAGGTATTTTGGCGGACTTCCGCTAATAGTACAGGAATAATAAGGTTTGACCAGGAAAAAATTTAAAAAGTAATGCTTTCTTCACTATCCAGACCAGAAAAAATTGCTGAACAACATATCCAAAATCGTTATTTCTTACTATTGACGAAATTTGTTTTTTGTTTCGCCGTTTTTGTTTATTAATTTTTTTTTTTTTTGGAAAAAAATGAAATATAACGAAGATTTTGTTTTTTTTTTCTTTATCTATCATGTTTA
Source organism: Artemia sp. Qi Xiang Cuo (assembly GCF_049724085.1). Taxonomy (NCBI): domain Eukaryota; kingdom Metazoa; phylum Arthropoda; class Branchiopoda; order Anostraca; family Artemiidae; genus Artemia; species Artemia sp. Qi Xiang Cuo. The sequence goes on along the minus strand of NC_142810.1, from coordinate 9,502,453 downwards.
AACGATGAAACGATTTATGATGTTATTTTCTCCGAAATTTCAAAAAATAAATCAGAAATACTCTGTTTTTGAACAAAAATGAACAAATTTTAACGTTCAAGGAAAAAAAAACAAGCGTTCGATAAAAGTTTCTAGATTAGTTTTTAGTTTAAAAACCGGGCTTTTTTATATGCTCCAAGATCTTTTTACTCATCTTCCTCCTCACCCGTCCCCAAAAACTATGCTCGTCGCTGACATTTGTAATCGAAATCCATTCACCTTCATCACTATAAAAAACGACGTGGTAAAAATGATTTGTGATAAAACCTAAAAAAAAAACTGCACATCTGATTGATCAAAGGAACAAAAATCACAGGGAAAATTAAATCACAGACTTAAAGCTCATCCTCAGAAAATTCATCTTTTTGACACTTCGCGTTGTTGCACGAAACTGCTCTACATACTTGACAAGCTATGGTGCATTCCAGGGCATTTTTCTTGCAGGAGCATCTCTCACTGTCGCAACCATCAGCTCGGCAAGAACACTTCACTGTCTTTAGAAGATGAGGAGGAGCAGCTGGGAGATCCGTCATTTTTGGCTCTAAAACTTCGTTGCCTTGAAGATTCCACCCCCAGCTTAGGGGGGTCAACCGTGTTTTTGGGGGTCAACCGTATTCCCTATCCAAATCTTAACCTGGCTTTAGACTCGGAACGAATGATACTTCGCTGCCATCATAGTCAAAGGCAGCTCTTGTGGGTGTACGAATAAGGTGGCAGTATTGACTTTCCTCTGGAAAACTCCAGAGGAAAGTTCCTGGTAGTGTCAAGACTTGGCAGATCCTGGAAGTTGTAGAGTATCAGAAAAGCTTTCTTTCCAGCCACAGCTATCTCATCATGAGATGCAGATTTTTTGGTAAACAGGGTACCGGCGTCTGTGGAACTCGAGCTGGATAACAATAGCTGAAGAGCTTCTCCTTTTCCGATGCCATAAAGGTGCGATGTTGTGTCGCAACCCAGTAAGGCGTGACAGAACAGCATCAGCTGGCAAACTTCTTATCCTAGCTTGTCTTTTATCTGACAAATATCCCAAGCTGAGCATTCACTTCCAAATTTCGCTTCCAGCGAGAATTAAACTCGATTTGAATTCGTGTCTACATGACAGATGAGGAGGACGAGAACGTCCGTGTCATCAGCAACCACAATGGTATCGCTATGGAGTACAGTTCCCGTAGCCTTCTTCACTATGTCTAGATCAGCATCTCCTTCAGAGTGGTATACATCGCAACCGCTGGCTACCAGAGCGTTTGCAAGAATCTTCAGAAAACGCGATTTGTTCTACTTGCATGAAAGAAACTCCTTTTTCTTCATGCAAAGATTCATGTCTTCGGTAAATAACACTTCGCGGCCGACAAATTCAGCTCGACGCAAATGGGTTGCATCTTTGATTGACGGACCGCCGTCGTATGCGTCGAAGACGACAACTGCACGGGGATACTTTTTTTACGTAATGAATTCACGAAGACATGATAGCCTTGTATGTGGGATTGACCTTCCACGGGATCTAATAGAGAAGGATGTCCCCGCCAAAAACAAAGCTGGTAATTTCCACCGGGCTTGGGGACTAATCATCAAACCCGAGTAAGTGATATACTGCATTTGGTAGTTCGGGCTTGTTGGCCTTTTACATGAATCCGTTTCTTCGAAAAGAGCAGGAGGAATGGTTCAGAGCTAAAACTTGAAATAATCTTCCTTGAGACTAGACCTCTGGGCAACGATAATGAACCTCTGAAAAAGTAGCGCCGGGTCGATGTGCGCCACCTCAGAAGAGCCCGACTTTTTGTGGTCATCAGAGTCACTTGATCTTTCTTTTTAAAGACGTGTTCCTTCGAGGTCTTTTCTGACATCTTCTCTAAGATTTTCTTCCCAGCAGATTCGGTTTCGTCAACCTTCACGCCTGAAGTTGAATTTACTCCCTTTGCAACGTTTCTCAGCTGTACATTGTCTTTGAATGGGGATGACACTTAGAAGAAATCTACCAGCTTCACAGTATCTTTACAGTCACAGGTTTGTCTGTCCACACTCAAGTCAAGATACTGCTCCTTTATAGTGTAGCTGATATTCATTAGGTTTTGCATCAACAGGTTGACCTCAAGACACGCCGGCCTCGATAGGACCCAAATCCTTCTCTGTTCTTCAGTCATGTCAGCACCACCAGTGAGTCAGGGGAGGTGCCACTCTGTTTTTCAGAGGGGGAAATGACAGATGCTAGAATTGCCATACAATGGAAAGTGCCCTTTCTGTCAATCGTGATCTGCATTTACGGACAAAAAAAAACACACAAAAAAAAAGATATCATGGTTATCACTTAGTTCTTTTGCCAAAAATAACGAAATTTTGCTAAATTTTTTTTTACTAAAAATGAATTTTCTCATTTTATTTGACGTTTATAAGAAAAACTAACGTCAGAAACGGTTTCAGCTCTCAATTCTGATACAGATAGACGTCTCAACCACTTATTTTGTGACACTTCATTTTTGCATGAAAAATAAGAATTAATGTAACAAAATAACGAGAAAAAAAAATTCGCAACGGGTTAGAGATGGAGATTTTGGATATGTTGTTCAGCACTTTTTTATAGTCCGGATGGTGAAGAAAGCATTACTTTATCCATTTGTTCCTGGTTGGGGCATTTTTTTTTTTTTTTTCGTATTATTACTGTACTATAAGCAGTATGGCCTATTGGATGTGTTTGTCGAAACATCTGCATTGTTCTTCGTTTATTCACTGGCTGAGAATTATCGTTGTTTGATTATGTCTTTTTTTTATTCTTTTTTTCGGGGGGGGGGTGTTTGTTTTTATGTTATTCGGTTTTTCGTACGTTCTTACGATTTTTGGTTGCTTGCTATGGTTTAATCAATTGCTTTTTTTGCCTCCCTTGCAGACTATTCCAGGGACTCCACCTTTATATACCTTAAAAAGAACTCCTTTGGAATTCCAGTCTCTTTTGGCTTCTTTCGCAACGCCTATGCTCCGTACCATACTTAGTATCTCCGTCGCAGTGTTCATTAAATACCATAAACCATCAAATGTTCGTCACATACCATAAATTTTGACTTTTATTTAAATTAATAAGTTTTTCAGCTCCTTACATTTTTCTTAATGACAGTGCATTGAAGAGGCATTAGGTGGCCTACACTGAATATTTTAATTAAGAGGGGTGGAATTCCGACAATAGAGCTATTTTACTATTAAACAAGTAAGGGGGAAAAGGTTCAGGTTTGGTATTCCATGCTTTTGCTGATTTTTGTGGGGTCACTTTTGGATCAGTAGCCTAGTATGTGGTATTGTGTACAATTTTTGTGTATTTATCGGCAGTGAAAATAGCGCAGTTGGTCCTACTAATTTGCCCTACGTTCTATACCCATTTATGGGGTAGTGAAATTATTAGTTTATATTATTTGGGATTAAAAGTATGCTAAACCTTTGACTGTTTTCAATTCATTTATTAAATTTTTAATATTTTGTATTGTCACCTGAAATTATTTATACATTAATATCGTGTCCATTTATGCTGCTTCCAAATCATCATATCAGATCAGTAATACTTTTAAAGTATCAAAAACAGTGAAAATCAAATATGATTTTTTAGTTGGTTAAGTGAAAATTTAAACAGCCATATATAACCTAAAAAAAAGAAAAAAAGGAAAATCAGGAATCAATTTTTAATGAAAATGACCTCTGTGTGCAGTTATGGAGTTATGGTAGTATGTAAGGCAAATTTCGGAAAAAAAAGAAACGTGGGTGTTGATCAGCTAAAAAGCAGCTGAAAATAAGCTAAAAACATATGGCACCAAACAGCTTAAGAAAGAATAGCTCTGTTTTGAAGATATAGCTGTCTTTGGTAATAAACAAATTTTGTGTTTGAATTTTTACAGAAGTCAAAAGTTGTGAAATTTAGCTGATTATTTTTGCTTATTTATTCTCATTGTTCGTGGCAATGTTGACGAAAGTGTGGTAGTGCCCTAACAATTTCATAATTTTGAAGAAGTCAAAAGCAAAATCTTAAAACATTAAGATTTTCACGCGTGAATAAACATAAGATGGATGAAGGGGGGGGGCAAAATCTTTTTATTTTGGTGTTTTTTTTGCACTTTAAAATGGCTCTGCTCATGAAGATAATTTTTTCGCCAAAAACCTTAATAACTGTGTTATTTGTTGTTTGTCTGAAGCTTTAAATATGTACATTAATACTGCTTTGAGTATCATCTTACAGGCGGAAATTGTCCTCCTAGATTTTTTCACCCTGTTCTCTCTAGATTTGTTCTCTCTAGATATTTTTATTGGAAAAAATTTTAAAAACAACAAAATTGTCCTCCTTCTCCCCTAGAGTAAAAAAAAAATCTATTTTACTCCCGTCCCCCACCTTATCTTAAATTAACGCTCTTACATACGTCCGCAGATTTCCATAGAGACCTTTTAAGTCTGAGAAGCTTCTGTTCTATACATAATGTATAATCTAGAAGTACTGACATATTCATGAGTTTATCACATACTCATCGTCTCCTTTTTGTGGAATCTACGATGTCATAAAGTACTGCTAGTTTTGGTGATTACTAAAATTACCAAACATGGTGATTATAATTACAACTAGATAGAACTATAAAATGAAATTTGGTAATTACCATATGTATTGGCTCTGCCATCACCATGGCTGAGTTCCAGAATGCAATTGTCACTAATGATAATTAATCATTTATTATATTTTGCCCTCCAGGACTCCAGATATTAAAACAATATGCTCTATCCTTTGTATTACAAGTTTTAAATGTTTTAACAAATTTTGCTTATTACGAGTGCACATGGATAAAATTTTTAGTTGTGAGTTGTTTTAGGATTAAACCAATAATAAACAATTAATTATAATAAATGGTAATTGGCTTCTGGAATACAGCCCTTATATGTCTGTCGATGAATCCTCCCCTTAAGGTTTTGTACCCTCTCCCTCTGCATTTACTGATATCTAATAATCTGGTACTCTTTTGTTAAATGTTTATTTCTTAATTCTAGTTTAACTTTTGGGATAAGCACTGAAATTTTTAGGGTTTTCTGGGAGTTGGTACAGGATATGAGAGTAATAACACAAAACATGTACGTATGTGGGAATTTTATTTTGGTGGGGAAGGGGGCCATTTAAAAAAATGGGTGAAGGGCAAAAAGTAAAGACAAACTTTATTTGTGAATTTGAATAAGAAGTGCTCAGAAATGCAATCTTTCATGGGAGGAAGGGCCCGAGGTGCCCTCTTTGCACACATTCATGACAAAAATAAGCCCCCTCCCTCCCAGTCTGGAACCTAAAAAAAGCAAACCTAATATTTTTGGTTCTTCTTTTTTTGTATAATGAATGATTTTGTTTCTAATATTTAACATGTCTTGCATTTTTTTTAAGTGTTTATCTTCTCGCTCTTTTTCTTTTTCTAGTTTCTTTTTATCTCGTATTCTCCTTCTTTTTAGTATTAAGGGTGTCATAAATAGACATCTGTCACCATGCATACCTGTAAATAGACGAGGAGTTTGGAAAAATATTCCTCCAAGAATTTGTCGAGGTGTCTTCCTGGACTATTTTGTGAAAAATTAAAAACAAAAAGATATTTTGGTAAAATAAACTCCTCCTCCCCCCCCCCCATTTCATATCTAAAATTTGTGATTTTCGATAACAGAAGTTCTTTTTTGAAAAATCTGGTCTGTTGTTGCAATTAAAATCAAGAAATGCCGATATAGTTTATACAGAGAAGTTATTGTTATGGAAAAGATATAATTCACTTATTATTTATCTGACACTAAGTCTAAATAACAATTAATGATGGATCTCACAAATCATTTGTTTGATAAGTTGCCGGCTTATTACATACGAGTCAAACACATGGATTTACCACAACCAATATACAATATATATATATATATATATATATATATATATATATATATATATATATATATATATATATATATATATATATATATATATAGACTTTACGTTGTGCATAGGAGGGTAATAGGAGTAAATAGCGAATTGAATTCTCCCTTGCCAAAATCTGTACAAGGACCCCCTTTTCACTGTTAAAATTGTGGTTTGTAAAAACGCAACTGATTCAAGAGTGGTTGCGTGTTTAACCCTTCCCCGTGAAGAAATTTTTTCCAAACATTTTTTTGCAATCACTATGTCCCTTCTGTATATTCAGTGCTACGCTTTGAAATGTGATGCATCTCCAATTGAAATCAGAGGATTGAGATTCACATGTGTGATATTTTTCACCTTGGGACTTTCTACGAAGGGAAGTGTAAGATACACTTTTTGGTCTTAATAAAACCGTAATGAATGTAAACTAATTGGGATTAGAAGCTAAAACAGATAAAATGAAAATAAGATAATAGTCATGAAATTAATTTCTGATTAATATAAAGAGAACCCTTAAAATTTCATCTCTTTTGTGTATTAGGTATAAACTAAATTTAGGGCCGAATCATTTATTTCAAATCTTCAAAACATCAGCTGAGAGCTATTCTTTGTGTGAATAATGTATTTGAAATAAAATGAAATAAAACTTGAAAAAAAATAGGTAAAATAGAATAATATATTTTTAATGCAGACTCAGTTCAAATAGTTGATAAATTTAAAATGGCTTGAAAAGAGATCTAATAGAGAAAACATTCCAAGTTTATTTGCAGCTAAAATTTTATAGTTATCTCCATGTGAAGCTAATAATATAACGGGTTTTTTGGGCTTTCAGTTTCTTTCAATTTTTTTCCATGTTTTTCTTAAATCTTTTAATTTTTGCCATTGTTTTTTTCTTGTCTTGATATTGTTTTGTTTTTTTCAGCTCATTGGAATCGCGGCCACCTCCAGCACATGATCTCTGCAGTTGTTCTCTGGGGAGTCAGAGAGAGTTGGCATCCAGCCCAAGTCGTCTTCCAAACCCACATGGACCATTCCTTTTCAGTTCTCAAGATCTCATTAAATTATATTCTAGGTCGCCTGAATGGTCCAAGATTACGTCGTCAGAAAGAGAAAAGCTTGGCCTAACTTTCGAGGATGATGGAGAGTTCTGGTTGGTGCTCCCTTTTTTCTTCTCTTCTTCGTAGAACAATAAAATTTAATTGGGAACAATTTAACTTTAATCGTTTTATGGGTATTATTCCTAAACTTCTTAGCCGTACCAGAGGTATCATGTGTTGATTTAGTTGTGAAGTTGCTCCCCCTACATATACATGCCATAGAACCTTTTGTAAGGTCAGAAATATGGATTGTGGAATTCGGTATATTTTGAAAATAAATTGATTGATTTATTGACAATAACTCACTGAGATTTTATCTGATGTGGCCTAAGCTTTTATCTGATGTGGCCTAAGCTTTTATCTGATGTGGCCTAAGTACAGATAACATGAAGTAATGCACCTGTTACTGGGTTGCTATCTTTCTTGGGAACTTAGGAGGTTGATCCTTACTTGTGTCTCTGATGTCTAAGGAAGTCCCTAATACCAATATAAATATCTTGTGAACCAAAGAAACGAGATGGATTTATCGACTAAACCCGAAGTCGTTTCTAGGGTTGGTGGTACCCTGGGAAAAATTAATTACAGCGTCCCCCTACTGACTCAAATATAAGCAGACAAAAAAGCCAAAACAAAATGAAAAATTCAATCCAAGTGGGCAACCTCCCAGCCACGGTGCCAAGGGCAGCCTGCCCCCCCCTGAACGGCTCTGATTTAACTTCACTTGTATGAGTGGACTGTAGGATTGCGTAGCTGATCTTTTTTTGTGCCCCTGATGTCTATAAAGTACCTTTTACTAGATCTTTTCTAGATGGTACTTTCTAAAGTACCATCTTTTCGCTGGCACTCTTATCAGGCGGCTACTTGCCACCGGATTGCCAGGTTTTTCTTAATGCTTCTGAGCCTTAATTTTTGCACTTTTAAAATGATACACTAGTCAATTTAATCGAAAACAAATCAATAGACGAGCTCTATCTTCGGCTATAGATGAAAATTCGGGCCCAAGATAACTTTTGATGATTATGTCGTCATGATTATATTATGTCTTCATATTTATGTCTTCGTAGCACCAAGATAATAATTCATGCCCAAGATAAGTTTTGATGATTATGTCGTCATGATTATATTATGTCTTCATATTTATGTCTTCGTAGCACCAAGATAATAATTCATGCCCAAGATAAGTTTTGATGATTATGTCGTCATATTTGTGTTCTAATGTTTTGAGTTTCAATCACTACATTGTGTTGGTTTTAATTTCTTGAGTGTCTCTAAAGGTTTGTTTTTCTTTATGTTTTTTCTTTAACACTAAATACGTCCTAGCGAGGCTCTTGACGGCATGTTTGTTTTTTGTTTTTCATTCACTAGCTGAAAATTATTTTCGTTTATTCTCTCCTTTTGTTTCAAAGGCATTTTGTTGATGATATCAGCCTTTCTTTAACTAATAACTAGAGGAAGATGTTTTTACTTATAAGTTAGCAAACCTATACTGCGTGGACTTCACAGTGGCATAATCTTCTTGAGTGATAGTGATTCTCTTTGTTTAAAGTCACAACCGTTCTATTAGGTGCTGGTAGCTGGCACATATTTTTATATCTTTTTTTCTTCATCTAGTATGACTACTACTACTACTGCTACTAACAAATCAACATAGCTGCGTACGCTCTTCCTTAATCCTAATCTATTCAAAGCATCCCCCTTTACACCTTCCCAAGAAGTTCCAAATTCCTCTAAATTTTTTCTTAAAACCTCTCCCTCTCCCATTTGCTTTTGGTTTGACCCTAGATGGATAGCCGAAAATTCCAATCTTTGGCAATCTGTTATCCTTCACCCACAAAACGTATCATAGCTATCTCAACCTTTCTCTCACTATACCCCTAGAAAGTGGAATAGAACCACATTTTTTGTATAGCTTACTGTTTGAAATACGGTCAGTCAAATGGGTAGCCAAAATTATCTGTATACCAATTTCTCTGAAAAACATCGAACAAATCCTCTTCCGTCTTTGGAAGTGCCCTTGTTTCAGAACCGTACATTACCGTTTTCATCACTGTAGCTTCCAATATTTTTGGATAACGTTAGCTAAAAACATCAGGTTGTGAGTTGCAGTCCCCCCATTGCTTTCATTTTTAAAAAAACAAATAACCCCTTTTCTTCCTTTTTTTCTTCTTTTTTTTAAGTTGGTCTCTATGTATTGTGTGCTTTGGATGGTTAGATTTATTAGAAAAAAATTAGCACTGAAGGCGGCTTAATGGGGGTTATCTTTTACTGGCTGAAAATCATCCCGTTTTTTTTAATAACCTTTTTTTAAGTTGGTCTCTATGTATTGTGTGCTTTGGATGGATAGATTTATTATGTTTTTTGTTTTTTAGCACTGATGACGGCTTAACGGAGGTTTCCTTTTACTGGCTGAAAATCATCCCCCCCCTTTTTTTTTGCATAACCTTTTTTTAAGTTGGTCTCTATGTATTGTGTGCTTTGGATGGTTAGATTTATTAAAAAAAACAATTAGCACTGGAGGCGGCTTAATGGGGGTTATCTTTTACTGGCTGAAAATCATCCTGTTTTTTTTAATAACCTTTTTTTAAATTGGTCTCTATGTATTGTGTGCTTTGGATGGTTAGATTTATTATGTTATTTTTAGCACTGAAGACGGCTTAATGGAGGTTTCCTTTTACTGGCTGAAAATCATCCGCCCCCCCCCCTTTTTTTGCATAACCTTTTTTTTAAGTTGGTCTCTATGTATTGTGTGCTTTGGATGGTTAGATTTATTATGTTACTTTTAGCGCTGAAGACGGCTTAATGGAGGTTTCCTTTTACTGGCTGAAAAACATCCCCCTTTTTTTCTTTTGCATAACCTTTTTTTTTCGTCTTCAGTTATTTTTTTATATACCGGTAGTTGGTAACTAATGACATCTGCTTTTCGTCAATTAAAAATTCGGTGGGGATATTTAATTGACGAATTTTTAATTCGGATATTTATTGACGAATTGACGAATTAATTCGGATATTTATTGACGAATTGACGAATATTTATTGACGAATAAAATTTGGATATTTATTAGTTGTGAATTTTGCAAACCCTCTAGTCCGTGCTCTTTACAGTGTGATATACTTCTTGAATATTCGTAGACTATGAGCCTAACTTTCTTTAATTAAAATCGAAACCATACTTAAACGTGCTGGTAATTAGAACATTATTTTTCTTTTTTCTTCTGATCTTTTTGGATGACGTTTCATTCTTTTAGGATGACGTTTGATGACTTCACTGACAACTTCACTGAAGTTTCTGTGTGCTACTTACTAAACACGTCCATTGTGTCCCTAAATAAAACTTGGCAAGAGCAACGTTTTTTTGGTGCTTGGACAAAAGGAGTTCACAACTCTGCTTATGATCGTTCAGGTGGATGTGCCAATTATCCTGATTCCTTTCTTAGAAACCCCCAGGTTAGTTTTGGTCAATAGTGTTTATATAAAATAGTTTCGACTAATGTAGACGATAAGATTTACCTTGGAAAAATTGGGCATTCATCCCCATTTTGGTATACTCTCCTCTTCTGTCAAATATGGGATAGCAGTTAATATGAGTTTGTACCAGATCTGTAGCTACCCCATAGGCTCATTATTTGAATAGATACCAGTTAATAAGAATTTTATTGTTCTACGAGATCAGGTATTCAGCATCCAATCATTTAACAGAGTACTGCTGTTCCTAAAAGTACCAAGGTACCATGTACCAAGTGAGCCGTCCTAGCCGAGTGGTTAGCGCTCCAGACTTGAAAACCTGAGGTCAGGAGTTTGAGTCCTGGTATTGTTGGTTATTTGGTTAGGAAAGGGGTCAATGGTGTGACTCTGTAAGCTCAGCCAGAGTTGAGCCAGCTCTAAATGGGCTCCTGGAGAAATGTGGGGAAAAAACACGGGAAGTGTCGGATGACTTTTCCCCTGCCACGCATTGCAGTTCCGGCCGAAGGCATTGAATTAGTAGATCAGCACTTGCGCATGCAAAAAATCTTTTTTCTTTTATGTTTAAGTACCAAGGACACTAAAAATGAAATCTGTTTCTTTAAATCGGTTAAGTGGACCGATACGTCTTAAAAAATTTGGAACTCAATTTGGGAACTCAGTTTTTAATCCATGAACATGTGAACGATCCATGAACGTGGGAAGGAAATGGCCCCAATGACCCATGAGGACGTCTGGGACATAAGTAAGTCAAGAATGTAACCCCAACATCGTGTTTCGAGATAGGTTTTGAAAAGAAAAGTATATATAGTTGAGAAGCTAAAAATCTAAGGTGTGCATAGATATGGTTATGATTGAATTCTTCAAAACTTCGATTTATTAGTTAATTGAGTAATAATTTATAGTATCTGTTTTTTGTTCTGATGTGAAAAACATCAATATTCTTTCGTACTTTTGACATATTCTTACTAGCCTATATTTCTTCAATAGCAAACGGCTGCGTTGCCCGACTGATTTTTTAAATAGCTTGTATATATTTCCGCGGTACAATCGTTTGGTTTGGCTTTTTATGTAAACAGGAAAAGTTTCAACTTGTTTATCTTCACAGTTCAGTTTAACAATAAAGGAGAGAATTTACGCAATGAGAAAGATGTTAGTAGTTGTGTAACAACCATAATAAAAATCTTAGAAAATCCCAGTTTTCGGGAATAAACAGACCTAATTTAGAGCCAAGGGACAAAAATGGATTTGATTTTGATGACCTGGTTACTTTAACAACGTTACAAAATGTTTTTGTTCAAGTTACAAAATCAACGGCTTTTTGATGCTTGGGTCGAAGGAGTTCACAATTCTGCTACTGATGCATATGACAACTTTTCCAGTTGATGACTGATGATGCTTATGACGATTCTGTCATTACGACGACAATGATAATCCTGCTTGTTACAATTTTGCTCAGGTGAATTATCAATTATGATGATTCCTTGCTCAGAAACCACAGGTTAGTTTTGATCAATAGAGGCTATAACGTAGTTTTGGTAAATGTAAACGGTAAAATTTGCCATGGCAAAATTGGGTATTTTACCTTATTGTTGCATAGTCCACATTTCCGTAAAATATACGCATTTGTAGTTGATATGCGTCTGGATCAGGCCTGTGACACGGTATTCCACCTTTAGATTACAAGCAGCCAAGCCTATTAGGCTTAGTTTTCACTTGTTTGCCTGTGAGTCCAAGCAAATTCAGTCCCAGATTTTGCATACAAGTCCAGTGGACATTGTCCGTCACGCGTCAACCCAAAATCAATCCGATCTTTTAATCCTTAATTCTATGACTATCTACCTTAGTTCTGCTCTAGGAATAACGTATGGACGGATGATAGATAGACTTATTATTATTAATACCATATTTACACAACATATTAAATTCCCGACAGAGAGAAAACTCGACAGAGTCGGGAATGAAAAATATTTAACGCATAGATTTAAATTAATTGTACCTTTACTAATATTCTATTTGTAGAGGTCTATCAACGATTAATAGAGATCTATTAAGTCTAGTTATCTATCAACGAATGAAATGACATCATTTTTATACAATCCTAAAAGGGGCTTATGCCAGATTTGCCTCTCATTCACTCGGACTATCTGTTTTAGCTTTTTCTACAATTAGCCATGGCTTGATGCCTGCAACTACTTGATTTTGATTCAAGTAGGTTTTTAGGTATTTTTACCTAAATTAATACCTGGTAATATGGGAACCGAAAATTACGGTTAACTTGTAAGAGTGGAAACTGGTGATAATTTAAAAATAAAAATTACGACTTTTTTTCCAAAAAACGACAATATTGTGAAGTTTAAAAATGCCAAAAAATATCGAACGGTAGATGGGGTTAGAAACTGTTTTTCAATGCTAACACCAATCTTTACTCTTATAAGCTCCCCATTCTGTTTAACTCCTCCAGGCATCGACAAGAATGCTGGTGATTAACATGAATTGGGATATCAAGCATATTTGCGAAGTTTGAAAAAACATGCTAAGAAATTCCAAATGGTAGATGGCGTTAGAAGGTGTTTTTCGACGCTAAGACCGGTTTCCACTCTTATCGATTGCCCATACTGTTTAATTGGAGTCCTTTTAGAATGCAAGATCAGGTAAACAACATCCAGGCATCGAGCAAGGATGTTGGTGATTAACATGAATTGGCATATTAAGTACAATTGCGAAGTTTAAAAAAAAACATACTAAAATGCCCTAAGGCAGATGGTGTTTAAAAAAATACCAAGAAATGCCAAACGGTAGATGATGTTTGTAACTGTTTTTCAGTACTACCGCTAGTTTCCACATCCTACAAGTTAAGCATACTCTTGAACTGGAGTACTATGACAAGGTGCGATCAGTTGAACAGCCTCCAGACATCAAGCAAGAAAGCTGGTGATTAACATATTAAGTACAATTGCGAAGTTTAAGCAAATTACCAAGAAATGCAAAATGGTAGATGGTGTTAGTAACTGTTTTTCGATATTTAGTAAAAAGGTTGACAGAGGTTAAGGTTGCAATACATAAATTTTCTTATTTGCCTCTCGTGACAGACATGCAATAATTTTTTTTTTTAATGCTTCTTTTGTTTGGTGCATCATTGGCTTTGCCTATCCACCTTGAGAAGCTGATCTATGAAGCACCATAAAACTTAAAGTTAAAGCCAAGTTTTAACATTTTGTGTTGATTTTTTCTTGGCCCTTTCTTTTTGTTTTCTTGCTTCCTTTGTGTTTATCCTGATTATATATATATATATATATATATATATATATATATATATATATATATATATATATATATATATATATATATATATATATATATATATATATATATATACTTGCAGCATATCCTTTTGAAGAACAGGTATAAAAACGTATACTCTCTTGTGAGGATCAGAGATCCACTGACTCTGATTGCACAAAGGAGAAATACTCCCTTTAGGTATCTGTTGTGCAACGTCACATGTTTGTTTTCAGTTTAGTGATTGGTTGGGAGTTACTGACAATAACAGTTGTATAGTCGTTTTTTTATCTGTTACTATTATGGATTTTCATTTTAATTTAATATTAGGCTTTTTCTTCTTTATCATGTAACCCTATTTAATTTTTACTTATTTTAGTGATTAATAAATTGTTATGTTATTTTCTTATAATTTTAATTTCCAGTTTCCTAATATATAAAAAGTTAATTAGGATGTTTTAAGGTCTCCTTGTTTCCCTGAATTTAATCAAGCTGCTCATATGCATGCGAAAAATGTAATAAAAAAGGTAGGGTAAAGAATACGGCACTGGGCTCTACAATCTCCACTAGTGGTTTTGATCTCCATTTTATGGCCCTTCAGCTAGGAAGTGCAAGTAGGGGTTTGGGGCCAGCGATCCTGTGCTTTTGCACAACCTTCCTGTTTACCTTCTCCAGATTTCTCCAGGTACCCATTTGGAGCTGGTTCGACTCTGGCTGACCTTACAGTGTCAAGCCACTGACCCTCGTTCGAATCATATAACCAGGGACGCCAGAACTCGAGCCTGTGTCTTCACGGAACAAATGTCTCAAGTCTAGCGCGCTAACCTTTTGGCTAGGACTGCTCCTTGCCGAAAAACTTATTAAGCACCTCAAAAGTCAAAATTTGTCGTAAATCAAAATTTATGCGTTATATCATTTCTAATTAGAACAATTTAAAGCTAATATGTGTTTAGTATACTAATTGTGAATACACTTAAAAACTAATTGTCTTCTCAAATTTAATTTAGGTACCTCAGCTTACTTACTTTGCATCCATTATTAAATAGAGGTTAGATCCGAGCCTGCTCTGCACGCATTTGTGGATATAAACGTGTTTGATAAACTGATTTATGTCATAAATTTATATGATACATGCATTCAATATACATGTTTTTTGTTATGGCAAAGTTCTTTTGTCTTTTTGTTTATGTCCGTTTTGCTCCCTATCAAAGCCCTCAACTAAAGGGTTTTCCAAAAACTCATTCGAAATGGAGGTGCAACGTCTTACGCTGCACCTCGTGAATGCAACGAACTGAGTTGCATTCTCTCGCTTGTAAACGAACTGAGTTCAACGAACTCTTGCTTGTAATCTGGCCTTACCTTGTTCCTCCATGTTCACTATACTAGGTAGGATATGACAGTAAAAATAGAGATAGCTCGTCGGAGGGAGGATGGGGAAACAACATCTCACGGCAGTAGCATAGAGAAAGTTTGTGTAGTTATTATTTTGTTCGGTTATTCGCAAATGCAGAATTTATGTTATAAAGGGATATTGCGTAAGGATTTAACTTTGATTGCATAATGCAGCAAGATACTAATCACACACTTGAGAAACTGATTCTCATTTAATTGGTATTTTGTTAGTGTTTGTTGGATTCTCATTGATTCAGGGGTGTTTTTATCATCAGCTATCGGTAAATTATCGTTAGTTTTTAAATAGACTATCGTCAGTTTTGGTAAAAAGGTCAAATATCAGGTTCAAGTGTCAGATATCAGTTGTATGCTTACTACTCGATTTATAACTTCAAGGAACAAGTATCAAGCCTCAAGCATCAGTTATATACTTAAAATTCAGTATATAACTTCAAGGCTCAGGTTCAAGAATCTGGTACCAATTATATACTTACTGCTCACTATATGACTTCAAGGAACAAGTATCAAGTTTCCAAGTTCAGTTATATTCTTGAAACTCAGTATATAACTTCAAGGCTCAGGTTCAAGAATCAGGTATCAATTATATACTTACTGCTCACTATATGACATCAAGGAACAAGTATCAAGTTTCCAAGTTCAGTTATATACTTAAAACTCAGTATATAACTTCAAGGCTCAGGTTCAAGAATCAGGTATCAATTATATACTTACTGCTCACTATATGACTTCAAGGAACAAGTATCAAGTTTCCAAGTTCAGTTATATACTTAAAACTCAGTATATAACTTCAAGGCTCAGGTTCAAGAATCTGGTATCAATTATATACTTACTGCTCACTATATGACTTCAAGGAACAAGTATCAAGTTTCCAAGTTCAGTTATATACTTGAAACTCAGTATATAACTTCAAGGCTCAGGTTCAAGAATCAGGTATCAATTATATACTTACTGCTCACTGTATGACATCAATGAACAACTATCAAGCTTCCAAGTTCAGTTATATACTTAAAACTCAGTATGTAACTTCAGTATCTTTAAGTTTACTGTCCCTTACTATTTCGCCTTGTCCTCGCCTCAAAAAGAGGTTAACTACGAAACTGATTTACATAGATTTGTAGGTTTTGATCATACATGAAAGCAGTGGTGAAATTCCAAATCCTGGGGGGGGGGCAAATTTGGAGCCAGTTTTACCAAATCAAGTGAAAAAGACAGTAAAAACTGAAAAATGAGCCATATAGTAACATAAAAGATAAAGATATACTAAGGAAAACTGGCCTGTCTTTTTCTGGATACTTGAATTATGCTGGCTTGTCTTAGTTTTGACAAGATTTTTGGAGGAACCAAATTTTAGCTTGGGGAGGCAAACTGGGGTCAAAGGGGCAGCAAACTGAGGTCTGGGAGGGGTAATTGTCCTTCCCCCCTGCCCGTAGTAAATGATGTCCTTGTGTTAAAGTTTACGTAGCTACTTATCTGTTATATAAGGTTCAGAATATTTTTTTGACTTTATTGGGAGGGGGCCTTGTCTTTGGATTTTGATGAACAAATTAAAAACGATGGAGAAGGAAAAATACCTTGATTAGGTTAGCTACGAAACTGATCTCAATGTATTTAAGTGTATAAAGTCGTTTGATCTAACCTGTGTGTTTGCGTAGCAACTTATTTTTAAGGTTATTTTTTAAGGTTTAAAGCAGAAAAATTTTTCTGCTTTATTTGAGCGGGGGGAGAGCTTCCGATTTGATTAAACTTAAGGGACCTATAATCTTTTAAGTATAGTCGAATTAGGAACGAGTGTTTTAAATTTCAAACAAGAGACACACTAAAGACGAGGATACAAAAAAGAACTGGCAAGATAAAGGATAATATCCATTCTTAAATAATGTAAGTATGTATTAGTAACGTCAAGGTACCTGATGGAAGGTAAATACTCGTGTAAAACTTTCCGAGTAGAATATTGCTTCTTCAGATGGAGGGGGAGGGAGAATCAGGTGCAGCATGATTTTAAAAACAATCTAAAATTAAAGTCTTTTTCATATGGAAGTGGAATAATTCAAATAATTAATAATGATAATAGACTTCAAGGATGCACTCCCTATGTTTTCCGGATTGAAAAAGGTAAGATTGTACGACATTAAACAGTCCAAATTTATAATTTTATTACATTATAATATATATTATCATATTATAGTTATTATAATAAAGTTATCTCATGTATAGTATAAAATAATAGTTCTCCTCGTTTCCTCCTCGTTCCTCCTTCACTTCAACTTCAGTTCCTCCTCGTTGTTGAAAGAACGTTGTTGATATTCTTGTTGAGTTGTTGAAAACTTCAAGTTCATCCTCGTTTTCAGAGCAAAGTATTGTTGCGGGTCGTCACAAGGTACCTGATGGACAGTAAATACCCGTTTTTTCAAAATACATGTTTTACTGAATGTCTCAGTTTGACAGATTGCCAAAGAGTGTCCTTGTTGGCCAACCGCCTAGGTCCAAACCATAAGCAGGTTGTCTCCGGATTGGGTGGGAGGATGTCGCAAAGAAAGATTTAGGGGAAATAACTTCTTGAGAGGGTGCAAAGAAGGAGGCTTTGAATAAAATGGGATGGAGGGGAGAGTGCTTAAGTTTTGTATTGTTTAAAAAATGTTTATTCTATGTTGTCTTTTATTTATTCAGATAAATTAATGCATATCCGTTTTTTTAGTATTATTTTGATTCTCCTGGTGAGTCAGTTGAAATAGTTGTTCAGCTTATGCAGCGAGACATCAGAGACAAAAGACACAAGGGCGTGGAAAACGCAACCATTGGTATACATGCGCTAAGGGTATTTCTCTTTTTCTTTTTTTAAATACAGTTTTCCACTTTTTTATGTACTTTTATCACATCTATGTCTCTACATACATCTAAAAAAATAGATCTCAATCGCGTCGATAATAAAAAAAATCTATTGAAAAAGAGACAAAGAAGTTTAAGTTAAAATAAATTAGACAAAATTGATTAATTTAGAAGACGTCTCTTTTCACGCTTCCTAAACCAGCCATTTGGCTTGGTTTTTGTGCGTCTCAGGAATCTCCAAGCGTAGGCTTCATTGTCTAAATGCAACTATCTGTGACTAGTGGCGCCCATTGAGAGAGGGGCCAAATTGATTGAGAGGGGCCCCCATCCCCCTAGGTTTAAAAAATATCTGTTTCGGTATTTTCTTTGAAAAAAAAAACGAAAAAAAAATTTAGTTCTTCTCTAGATTTGATTTTTCTTTTTCTTCTATCTCTTCATTAAAAATTGAAAAACAATTCTCCAACCTCCTCCCCCCCCCCCCCCGTATATTTTCATGAATTTCATAAATATTCCTAAACAGGTGCCAATAGAGGTCGGTATGACTGTCATAGCGAAGATAGGGTGAATAGTTGTTTTCTGGGTAAACTTTCTTTGATATTTTATAGAAATGAGTAGAGCCAGGTGAATGAAAATCTCGAAAATCAACTTAGATATTATATTCTTAAATTCTCCGAAAATTCCATTGATCTAGCTCAAATTCACACCTTTAAAATATAAAACTGATTAGTCTTGAAATTAATTATTGACCTTGTCCATTTCACTCAGAATGATGAAAAGAAAAAAAAAACGGGCCTCTAAGGGGAAAATGACCCACGCTGTTCCAAAGACCCTTCAAACAGGCCATTGAATAATAGGCTTCATAGGTATAGTTTTCAAAAAAGTCGGACTTTTTATAAATTTCAATATGATTTATGCACAGATCAGCGTATTTTAATTATTTATTAATTATCTAATTAAATATTTTAATTGTTAGAGAGACATTCAAAAGATTCTTTTGGCTGCTCTTTTCGCAGTCATTTATATTAATAAACTATAAAGATAAGTCTTTATATGTAAGGAGGGGGGATTTTCTGGCCTTTGTTCTCCAATCCCCCTCCCCCCAACTCTCGTTATCTTTTTGATAGATTCTTCAGAAAAATAGATAGATGGATTTTCAGAAACATTGAATGTGCTCTTATAGCTTGGACCTTAGTACTTACAGACGGGCATGACTGCTCATTTAGTGTTCTAAGCACTAATGGCTTTGTCTTAAGAATGTTAAACTTATCACAGTTCTCACCTCTCGTCTGTTTACTCCTGTGACAAAGATTTGGGGAAAGTAGTCTGAGTTGTTGTCCAAGGTAACGGACAAAGATTTTGTCCATTGATGCAGTAGCATATATGCTCAAAGAGACTAACATGGACATGATGGATCTAGAGTTTGATATAAATGCACCGTTTAACGGTTTGGCTAC
Source organism: Artemia sp. Qi Xiang Cuo (assembly GCF_049724085.1). Taxonomy (NCBI): domain Eukaryota; kingdom Metazoa; phylum Arthropoda; class Branchiopoda; order Anostraca; family Artemiidae; genus Artemia; species Artemia sp. Qi Xiang Cuo. The sequence continues at coordinate 9,482,987 of NC_142810.1, read as the reverse complement.
AAGGAATGTATCTTTTGTATATTTTTCCTTTGTGCTGGACTTGCAAAATTAGAGAACTGAATTAAATGCTAGAAAGTATAGGAAAATTTATAGGACAAATATAGGAAAGTATAGGAAAAATTATAGGAAAGTATAGGAAAAATTAGCGCACTGAATTAAATGCTAGAAAGTATAGGAAAATTTATAGGACAAATATAGGAAAGTATAGGAAAAATTATAGGAAAGTGTAGGAAAAATTAGCGCACTGAATTAAATGCTAGAAAGTATAGGAAAAGATAGGACACATGCCCAAAGGAACATAAGGGTCAGGTATCGCAAATTAAGAATTAGCTCTTTAAAAATTCTTGCTAATAGAGGTAATTATAATCACCTTGCGCTAGTATAGTTCTCGTAAACAATTACTTTTTATTATGTGTTTTTGTTATATGGGTACCCCCACAGTCTAGTGTGTGTTTGATATAACATCAATAAAGAATCAATGTAGTGTCAGTGATGGAAAAGTATGTTGGGTGATCGTATCTCGTCGTTAGCTCATGATTTACTCGGCTTCAGTTTGGATCATTTTATTTAGTATAATTTATTTATTTTATTTTAATAATAGCTTTTGATCAGTTTAATTTACATTATTTGCTGATGAATTTTAACCATCCGAGTGATCAAAATTTGTTAGCTCGTCAAAATACCTTCTAAATTATATGGTTTTTTTTTGTAATTAAGCGCAAATTGTAATTAATTATCCCCCGCGCTCCTGATGTGAATAGTATGAATAGCTAGATTTTCCTTCAAGCTCTGCTCAGAAACTGGATCCAGCGCAAATACAGATGTCTCTGACATTCAAAGAAATGGGGCTTGTCAAGTCCAAAAAGTGATTAGAAAGCGATAAGCTTCCCTACTAAGCGAAATAATATTTACGAAGAAATTCAAACAAAGAACAACTGGGCAGTTATATTTGTGAATTTGCATAAGGAAACACGTTACAGTGATTAATTATTTACGAATTATAAATGATCATAATTGTAAATTATGATATAATTGATCAAATATAATTGGTTTCTCTTTATTTATTAACTAATTAAAATGCAATTTAAGATTAGGTCATTTTTTCATAGGCAGCGCGCTGGCGCTGCCTAAGTAAAGAACGATTTGGGCACAATGTGTTTTTTTTTTTTTCTTCAGTCGGGCACTTCGTATCGAAGGAGTTGTCGTAGAAACTTCGAAAAGAGCTCATTCGGTTGGAGTAGGTAGTGGCTAATGCCCTTTTGTATAGTCAAAAGTGATCGGAGGGCATTTAGGCCCCCCCCACGCCCATACTTTCCCCAAATACATCCAAGGAATACTTTGAGATAGTCATTTTGTTCAGCGTAGTTGATTTCCAGAGAGAAATTATCTTCTTGAGGAGGACACTCCCCCCCAACCCTCGGGGCAAGGGTTTTAAGTTATGCCCTGAGGGCATATAAAGATTTTATTGTAAGCGTTGTCGTAAAAACTTCAAAAGGGCTCATTCAATTAAAAATTGAATGGGCTAGTGCCTTTTTTATTAGTTGAAAGTGATTGGATAGCGACTATCGCCCCTCTGACGCCCACCATTTTCCAAAACACATCCAATCAAAATTTTGATATATCCATTTTGTTCAACGTAGTTGAACGTTCTGGAAATTAGGTAATTTAGAAGGACAGACCGCTCAGAGCCCTCAGTGCAAGGGTTTTAATTTATGCACTGGGGGCATATACGGTTTATATAGAAAGTTGTTGTATAAATCATAGGCAGCAGGATTGCGCTGCCTAAGTAAAGAACGGGGACACTCGAGAACGAGATAAGAAACGGAGACTAAATAAAGAGGAGGTCACTCCCCAACAACCCTCTGGGCAAGGGTTTTAAGATATGCCCTGGGGGCATATAAGAACGATGTTGGTACAGTGTGTTATTTATTAGTTTTTTCATTTAGAGCAGGGCACCTCGTATCGAAGGGGTTGTCGTAGAAACTTCGAAAGGCGCTCATTTCATTGGAAATTAGAGTGGCTTGTGCCCGTTTTTATAGTCGAAAGTGATTGGAGGGCAACTAGGCCCCCCCCACGCCCATCCTTCCCCCAAACACCTCCAATCAAAATTTTGAGATAGCCATTTTGTTTAGCGTAGTTTATTTCCAGATAGAAAATATGTTCTTGAAGAGGACACTCCCCCCCAACCCTCGGGGCAAGGGTTTTAAGTTATGCCCTGAGGGCATATAAAGATTTTATTGTAAGCGTTGTCGTAAAAACTTCAAAAGGGCTCATTCAATTAGAAATTGAAAGGGCTAGTGCCTTTTTTATTAGTTGAAAGTCATTGGATAGCGACTAACGCCCTCTCACGCCCACCATTTTCCAAAACACATCCAATCAAAATTTTGATATATCCATTTTCTTCAACGTAGTTGAACGTTCTGGAAATTAGGTATTTTAGGAGGATAAACCCCTCAGAGCCCTCTGTGCAAGGGTTTTAATTTATGCCCTGGGGGCATATACGGTTTATATAGAAAGTTGTTGTATAAATCATAGGCAGCAGGATTGCGCTGCCTAAGTAAAGAACGGGGACACTCGAGAACGAGATAAGAAACGGGGACTAAATAAAGAGGAGGTCACTCCCCCACAACCCTCTGGGCAAGGGTTTTAAGTTATGCCCTGGGGGCATATAAGAACGATGTTGGCACAATGTGTTATTTATTAATTTTTTCATTTAGAGCAGGGCACTTCGTATCGAAGAAGTTGTCGTAGAAACTTCGAAAAGCGCTCATTCGATTGGAAATTGGAGAGGCTTGTGCCCTTTTTCATAGTCGAAAGTTATTGGAAGGCGACTAATACCCCTCTCACGCCCACGATTTCCCCAAACACATCCAATCAAAATTTTGAGATAGCCATGTTGTTTAACGTAGTTAAAAGTTCTGGAAATTCGGTCTTAGAGGATGACAACCACCCTAACAGAACTTAGGGTAAGGGTTGTAATTTATACCCTGAGGACATATAAAGTGTTTATAGAAAGCGTTCTCGTTTCCAAAAGGGCTCATTCGATTGGAAATCGAAAGGCCTAGTGCCCTTTTTAATAGTCGAAAGTGATTGGAAGGCTTGACATTTTTATAGTAAAGATCGAAGTGGGTATAATGTATTATTTGTTGTTGTTGTTGTTGTTGTTTATACCAGGGCACTTCGTATCGAAGGAGTTGTCGTGGGAACTTCGAAAAGGTCTTATTCGATTGAAAATAGAAAGAGTTGATGCCCTTTTTAATAGTCGAATGTGATTTGAGGGCAACTATTCCCCCTTCCACTCCCCCCCTCCCACGCCAACCCTCCCAATTCAGCTCTTAAAATTTAACCAAATCATAATAGCGTAAGTGTATCCAAGCTATCAAAGAAAGTAAACAGATTTTTTTCTCAAATCTCAAAAAAAGCAGAAATTAACATAAGTTGGGCGCAAAACCCCTATGCCTTCCCAAGAGCAGAACAAATTTGTACTTTATTGAAAAAATACAAATGAATGTCCATTGTCAGTTTAATATACATATTCTGATATTTAGTAATCAAAATGTTAATATTATTTGATTTATTAAAGTTGTGTAAGTAGATTTATATTTTTTCAGTAAAGTGCAAATTTTGCTCAGGCCTTGGGAAGGCATAGGGTATTTGCGTCAAACTTATGTTAATTTCTGCTCGTTTTTTAGTTTGACTCGGTTAATTATTGTAATTTCTGTTTGTGTTGGGTTTCATTTATTTATCGATGCTGATTTGTGGTAGTTTCACGCTTGGTAGATTATTTGATTTTATTTTTGCTCATTTTTTGTTTAATGGAGTTCTTTACTTTTCTTTGAAAAACCTATTTTTTGGAATTTTTTTTTAAATTAATCTCCGAAAAACATCATTCAGTCCTTCCTCTACCTGCACGGGTCAATTCAAACCTGCCACAAAAACCTAGTGTTGCCACCCAGATGAAGGGCTGGCCGCAATATGCATTCTTTTATGTCTTTTATTGTCAGTGCTCTTAACCAATAACACAAGTGTGTTTGTTTATTTTACTTTAAAAAAACAACTGGGTTTCGTCTGGCGTTGGCCGCGACTACGATCGTTTGTTGAGTTCATAAATTATTATAATTGTAGGATGGTTAAAATACATGTTACGGAGGACGAATCTAAGGTCTTTGGCGGTGCCAGCGTATGTGGCACAGTACCACCACTGGCCTTCGCAAGGTTATGGTATTGCAGCCGAGTGGTCCACAGTCTCTTGTGGACTATTCTTCCCTCAATATTCGTAAATCTAATGGGTTGCCATGGTCAGGCCTGACGCCACTAATGTAAGTCCTCTTGCACTACGGTGCCACATTCAACTCTAACGCACCACGGGTTCTACGTGTTCTGCGCTTGTTGATTTGCGATAAAAATCAACAAAATGTTGATTTTTTGATGATTGTCGTAACACGGGCTTGCGACAAGTGTATTTTCTACGGTATGTATGTTCCACACTATTTGGATCTAGGTTCCACTATAGGGGCCACAGTCATTAAGCTAAAAAATCGTCTGAAAAATTGTCTCTTCTTTCCTTCAGGAAATATGTCTGAAATACAGGATTGTATCCAGGATTTTTTTTTCCTGGGGGGATGTTTTATACAAGGATTTTTTTTTCCGGGGGGGGGGGGTACACAAATAACCTAAAAACACATAAAAAAATTTGTTTGTATCCATTCTGTTACGTTTTTATGAGTCAGACAAACAATTCGGGGGGGGGGGGGGTCAGGCCCTCTCTTCTTCTGGGTACGGCCCTGCTGAAATAACACAGGACTCTCCCTTTACTAACCTCTGCTCAATAAAATAACCTATCTCAACTTAGGCTAGTAAAACGAAGTCAAAGTAGAAATGATAAGCTTACTTTTACTCGTTTCAAAGGGCATAATAAAACTGAACTAAAACTTCTCGTCTCGAGACAAAGGTAAAAATCAACTAAGATACGACGCGTGGGGACCAGTCAATCCCAGCCCTTACAGGGTGCCACGTTAAGCTATCTGCCATCCCTAGTTAAAGAGCTGGTTCCCCCTTCCACTCTTGGCGAATCTCACCCGAACCTGGCGTCCATAAAGGGGTGCTACCATTTCGGCGAACCGTCACAAATACGAAACGTCATAAAATCGAACCGTTAGAACCTCGAACTGTCATAACATCTAAAAAAAGTTATAAGGTTATACAATAGTAATAAGTATATAATGGTTTAAAAACAAATTTCGACTATATATTTGTACATCAGGGGGATGGGGGTAAAGAATAGCAGATATTAAATACGTAGCCTAACCTAACCTAGTTACCTTTTCCCCTCTAAACCCAAAAAAACTAAAGTTTTAAAATTTTCGATGTTATGACGGTTCGATGTTATGACGCCTTCCCGTCCTTAAATATATATTTATTAGGGACGAATCATCTTAAGGAAATGGGAACTTCGTGGGCGGGTGTAAAAAGGGAGGCTTTGAATAGATTGGGGTGGAGGAGGAGCGTGCGTAGCTGTGTTGGCCTCAGGCGGCTTGGTGCTGCGATGAGTTGTTAGTAGTAGTAGTAGTAGAATCATCTTAAATGCGCAACTACTGTTCTAGCTAATTAGTCCGTCTGCGATAAAAAAAAAATTACGCTAAAAGGGGAAAACCAAAGATTACGAAGTAAACAGAAGAGGTGGGGGTGTCACAGGGAGTTTCAGAGAGCAAATAACTAAATTTAGCAAAATAAACAAAAAGAAAAGGAGCTTCATCTGGTTGTTATAGCCCAGGGCTAATCTAGCTAGGGCCAAACGTAATTGGACGTCCTTGAATGGGGTGGGAAAAAGTCCTAATACAGGTTGTAAGAAGCAGAGGACTTTATGGGATGTAGTTAAGAGTGAAGCACAATGTGTGTATCTGTGTTAGTTTCAGGCGGCTTATTGCTAGGATATTAATTGTGACAATATAGCTCCGCCAAAATATAACCTTCGGTCCTAAAAATTATATCTGAGTGACAGGGTTGTCACTAAGTCTGCGATTCAGAAGCCAGTCATCATTAAAGATAATTAATTATTTGCTTCCCAAAGCTCAAGATAATGAAAGAGATTGGTTAATCTTATGTATTACAAGCGCAGAAAGAAATAACATATCAACACCTTTTGCTTATTAAGAGCATAAATTTGTATTTATGAGCATAAATGGGCTTATTAACAGTTTGTAGTTATGTGTTTATTAAGTTATGTAGTTATAACTACTACTACTACTACTAACAACTCATCGCAGCACCAAGCCGCCTGAGGCCAACACAGCTACGCACGCTCCTCCTCCACCCCAATCTATTCAAAGCCTCCCTTTTTACACCCGCCCACGAAGTTCCCATTTCCTTTAAATCTTTCCTTATGACGTCCTCCCACCTCAGACGGGGACGACCTGTTTTCCGTTTAGCCCTAGATGGTTGGCCGAAAAGAACAATCTTCGGCAATCTGTCATCCTTCATCGGCACAACATGCCCTAACCACCTCAACCTTTCTTTCATTATAGACCTAGAAAGCGGTATTGAACCACATTTTTCGTATAGCCTATTGTTTGAAATACGGTCAGTCAGCCGGGTACCCAGAACAATCCTTAAGCAATTTCTTTGGAAAACATCTAGCAAATCTTCATCCGCTTTTTGAACCGTCCATGCTTCAGAGCCATATTTGACCACTGTCATCACTCTAGCTTCTAAGATTCTAATCTTGGTTTGCAGACGTTTCTTCCTATTCTTCCAGACTTTTTTTAACTGTGAAAAAACACCCTGAGCCTTCGCTATTCTACTTTTAACATCTTCGCTGCTCCCACCATCTTTACTAATAATACTACCAAGGTAAGTGAAGCTGCCCACCTGATCAATATTTTAATCACCCAACGTCACCTTTTCATCTTCACTTATTCTTAGCCTTAGTGACTTAGTCTTCTTAACATTAATTTTCAAACCAATTCTAGCACCCTGAACTCGCAAAACCTCTAAAACTTCATTCATTTTGCTCACACTATCATCTAGGATGCTTAAATCATCATCATAATCCAAGTCCAGGAGACTTTTTCCTCCCAATTTGATTCCGTGGTCTCCCATTGCATTTCCTGTGCTCCTTAAAACAAAGTCCATCAAAATAATCCATTTAAAGGGGGATAGAAAACAACCCTGCTTAACTCCTGATTTAATACAAAACCAGCTGCTAACCTCATTTCCTACCTTAACCGCAGCACTGTTATTCTCGCACATAGCATTAATTACTTTAATGTATTTGTCTGGTATACCATACAAGGATAAGACCTTTACTAAAGCTCCTCTATCAACAGAATCGAACGCTTGCTCATAATCTATAAAACTGAGGACCAAAGGTGTTTGAAAACTTAGGCACTTCTCAATTATTAACCTAAGAGTGAAAATTTGGTCAACACATCCTCTACCTTTTCTATAACCGCCCTGCTCTTCTCTTAAAACTTTGTCTACAGCATCTCTCAGTCTAAAAAGTATCATATTACTAAGCAATTTGCTACCTACAGAGACCAGACTAATGTCTAGATAATTACAACACTCACTTTTATCACCTTTATTATAAAGTGGCTCAATTAAGGTCTTCCTAAAATCGTTAGGTACTTCCCCTTTTTCAAAAATCATATTCATAATCTTCAATAATTTATTTCTGACCTCAGAGCCACCATATTTAAGAAAATCATTTACTACCCTATCAGCACCTGGAGCTTTATTATTCTTTAATCCTTTTAGTACTGTTGCTAATTCCTCCTCACAAAACAAATCTTCCTTCACATCCAAGGTATCACAAACTTTTTCATTTTCCTCTATATTTTTTCCTGCAACTCTATCTCGGTTAAGCAAGTTCTCAAAATGTTCGGCCCATCTCGCTTTAGCTTTTTCCTTATCGCTATTATAAGCTTATTAAAATTTGTAGTTATGAGCCATATTATGAGCCATATTAAGACCATAAAAGGAGTAGAATTTTTAATTATGAGCCAGTTTAAGATAAAAGTAATAACGAATATTTACCTTACCTTAGACCTTAGATCCGCCTGTGCCTAGTGAGGCACTCAGGGCATCAAGGAGGAGCCGACAATCTTCCCTCATGTTTGCTGCTGCAATGATGTCCTCCCATTCTGGTAGAACGGAGGTGTGCAGGTTTCGTAGATCTTTTTGGTAGGTCTGGCGCAGTGTGTTTCCGGGTCTTCCCCGGCTGCGAGTTCCTGGTGGTTGCCAGTGTAAAGCGGCTTTTGGGAGTCTATGGTCATCCATGCGTAGGACGTGGCCCAAATTTCTACACCTTCTGACTCTGATGATGTCGGTTATTAGAGGTTGCTGCGTCCTTTCACGGATGGACCCGTTTGTCACCTTCTGTGACCAATGGATGTTTAATATTCTACGAAGACACGAGTTTCCAAAAGCCAGGACTCTTCTCTCTTGTTCTTGATTCAGGTGCCATGTTTCTGCTGCGCAGAGTAGTATTGGCATAACATTGCTGTTAAAAGGCGTAGCTTTAGGCGCAGAGAAAATTTCTGATATCTCCATGCTTGACGTAGTTTGTTGAAGGTGCCATTTGCCTGTCCTATTCTGGTGAGTATTTCTTTCACTGTCGAGCCAGTGTACTCGATGATACTTCCCAGGTATTCGAAGTGAACAGCTTGTTCAATATCTTGGTCGCCACATTTAATGGACAGAAAAGAGTTACTAGTCGCCATGCATTTGGTTTTCTCACCATTCACACTTAGGCCAAGATGGTTTGCCTTTACCGTGACCTCGTATAGTAATTTTTGAAGGTGTTTTTTCTCGACTCAAGCATTCTTAACTCGTCTGCAAAGTCAATACCATTGACCTGGACTTCAGGGCTTAATCTGATGCCTTATGTCCCTGTGTTCCGGAGGATGTAATCAACCATTATTACAATAAGTAATGGTGATAGAAAACATCGCTATTTTACTACTGACAAAATCCGGAATAAACGAGTTTGACCATCTGGTGTCTTGACGCAACATTCACCGTCCTCATATATGGCGATAATATTTTTCTATCGTCGCTATTTTTTCAGGGATTCCATAGTGGATGAGAATCTTCCATAGGCTTTCACGATCTACGGATCTGAAGGCTTTCTCGAAAACCATAAAGATCATATACATCTTCGAACGGCACTCCCTGCTTTCTTCAGTAAGAAGTCCAAGCGTGAATGCAAGGTCCTCACGTGAGCGATTTGGCCGGAAGCCATTATTGTCTCGGAGGTGATGATCAAGTTGCGGTCAGATCCTCTTTAGGATAATATGTGAGAGGATCTTCCCAGGTATAGACAGTAAACTTACACCCCGCCAGTTGCCCGGCTCGGTAGCGTCTCCTTTTTTAAATATCCTGATGAGTGTGCTGCGGTTCCAGTCTGATGGTACTTTGGCCGTTGTCCAAATCCGAATGAAGAGTAAAGACCTAAGGGAGATACATAAGAATATTGATGCATATATCATCTCTGCAGATATGCGGTCCAGTCCCGGAGATTTTCCATTTTTCTGTTTCTTTGCTGCTTTTAGTATCTCAGTGGAAATAGGCGGGTCTGTTCTGATATTCAGGAAGAAGATGGGAATCTCCAGAATGTCAGGGGGTTCTTTTGGGGCAGGCCTATTTAGTAAACTTTAGAAATGATTAGCCCATAGTTCATTGAATGCACTCTGTTCTTTTACCAATACCCCCAATGGATCTCTGACAGGGCCGTCTCTGTTTGTCGGACGTTTCCCTATGATATCATTGGTGATTCTGTAAACAGTTCTTGAGTCTCCTCTTTTTGTTGCTTCTTCTGCCTCTATTGTCTTACGCTCTAGAAAGTTTCGTTTATCAGTACGGGCACTTTTCTTGACAGCTTTATCAAGAGCTCTATACTGCTCGTTTTGGAAAACACAACGATCAGGGACTTGTTGTAGAAGACAGACATTCTCATCTTTTTTCTTTCATCTATTAGTTCCCAATTTTGCTCGGACAGCCACTGGTCTTTGGGTTTCCTTCAGGGACCCCGGGTTGATTTTTATATTTTGTGGAAGCATTTCTTCATGACTGCCCATATTATTTTGCATTGAGCTTCCTCTGGTATGGATAGAGCTTCAAATCTATTGTATAGCTCCATTGTAAAATATACATAGCTCCATAATATATAGCTCCATTGTAAAAGCCTGTTTTAATGTTTTGTCCTGGAGTTTCTCAGAGTCAAAAACAGGTTTTGGGACTGTCCTTTTGCTGTATATCTTCTTTAATTTTAGACAGAGTTTTGCTATCACAAGATTATGATCTGATCCGTCAGCTCCTGTTTAGGCCCGAACATCTTGTACACTCGATCGCCATTTTCTGACTATAAGGCAGTGATCAATCTGATTTTTGGTGATTACATCTGTCATTGTCCAAAAGTACTTTTGCACGTCTCTATGAGGAAACAGAGAACCACCAACGACAAGTCATTCATTAGGGCAAAATCAATTAGTAGCTCCCCACTTTCGTTTCGTTGACCCAGACCATGTTGGCCAAGAACTTGTGGGTTGAAGAATTGGACATTTTTACTTTAGCGTTAAAGTCTCCAAGGAAGCAAACAACGTCATGTCTTGATAAATCTTTGGCTGCGGTTTCAAGTGTTCTATAGAACTTGCTTTTTTTTCATCAGTGGCTTCATTTGTAGGTGCGTAGCACACAACGACTGACAGTTTATCATGTGTTCCCAAAAACCTTGCAGTTAATATTCTTGGTGATATGGAAGTCCATTTTTGGAGTCACTTGTGCGTCTGCTTTGGTATCATCATAGCAGCCCCAGCCTCATGTTTATCTTCTGACCCACTGTATGTGATGGTATGGTCAGCATCAAGCTTTTTTATTCCTGAGCCAGTCCATCGCGCTTCTGACAATGCTAATAGGTCTAGGTGGTTTTTTGTCATTACTTTTTGTACTTGCTCTGTTTTCGATGGTTGAGACATCGTTCGTAAATTCCAAAAACCAAACTTCAATTTATAATTCGCTTTCATAAATAGTGTCCTTGGGTGTTCTGATGTTGTCATTATTAATGGGTTCAATCCGAGGCTCAATCTTGATGTTTCAACTGCTATTTCAGTTTCCCCTGGGGAATGTATTTAAGATCCCGGGTGTGGTTTGCAGGCCCACAGCCCAACCCTCCTTTTCCAGGCTTGGGACTGGCTGCCTGATACCTAAGGCATCTCGGCAGGCGGAGTTAAATCATGAATAGTTATTTATTATAATATCATTAATTATTGACTAAGTTTAGTACTATAAAACACCAGATAGTGAAACAATTGAGCCTTTTTTTGTACTACAAGTGCAGAAAGAAATAAAAAAAATTAGCACCATTTCCTTGTTATGAGCATGAAAGGGATAGAATATATAGTTAAGAGCTATTTTAAGCCGAAAGTAAAAATGAATAAGTAATGTAATTGGTTTCTGGAATGCAACCCAAATTAACATGCCTATGCTTGGTCTAATAGACAGAATTAATACAACGACACCAGACAACGACTATCATTGTTATAAAATATTATTGTATTGATTGTATTATTGTTTATTTTGATTGGCATGGTATTTTTGTTTGTTATTCTTTAATTATTTATTTTTTTCTTTTCTTCTTGTTCTTCTGTTTGATTTTAGTGCTATTATTTAATGTAATGTTTAGTCTCCCACTCTTACAGGCCACAGAGCCTTTGTGGGGGTCAAAAGTTTTGTAAATTTTTTTTCTGTTTCCTTTAAATAAATTGATTGATTGATTGACTGACAATAACTTTCATAGGAAAATCACTTCTTTCTTGCTCGCTTAACTCCCGTCCATCTTCAATGGAAGTATTGAAGCCAGTCCTTTCGACGTGGTATGAACGAGGATTCACTATGATTGACTAACCTTATATCAAACAACAAAGTATAAAAAATTGTATTTGTGTTATATTATAATGAAAGAAAGGTTAAGATGACTAGGCTACTTGAAGGATGCCAAACATTTTACTTTTTGGCTATTCATTTGGAATCAAACGAAAAGCAGGTCGTCGCCGAATCGGTTGTGATGGAGTCACAACCCCATTAAAGGAAATTTGAACTTCATGGGTGAGGATTTAAAGAGTGAAACTTTGAATAGACTAGGTGGAGGAGGAGAGTGCGCAGCTGTAATGGCCTTAGGCAGCTTGGTGCCGCAAGGAGTTGTTAGTAGTAGAAGCAGTGGTAGTGTCTTGTACTGTTTTTAACAGCTGTACACTACGTTGGCAGTCAAAGCTCTCAGTTCACCTCTCCCATAGTCTTCCTTGCAGTCGTCATCCATCTATTGTTCCTTCATTTGACATGGCCGAGCCATTGCTGTTGCTACACAAGCTAAACCTAGCGAGAGCTAGTCGGCTTTTTATATCGTCAGATGTCAACAGTTAGGACACCCGAACAGAGCATGGCTACTTATAAAGATAAATTTTGAGAGATTTGTTGGGATTGATTCACGATTAGTAGAATGAACATGCTTCCAATGTAGATAAACTGATTGACCACTCTGACTGTCTGGCTGTCACGAGTTATGGAAGGGATGTGTTTCTTGCTCTTGGAGACATGGCGCCAACTTTGGCTTTCTTGGCGTCCATTTGCTTGCCAAAAGGTTTCATGACTTTATTGAGGCAATCTGCCTGTCTATGGAGCTCTGTAGTAGTCATAGATATCAGATTAATTCAAGCCTGGGCGTTGGAACGTTCATTCTCGTCAGTTAGGACTCCTTATTTGGCTGGCATTTTGCTAGCTGTTCTGTCGTTTAATGGGTTTTTGGAGTAATAGATAGTCCCAACTTTGGCTTTGTTGGCGTCCATTTACTTGCCAAAGGGTTTCGTGACTTTATTGAGGCAATCTGCCTGTCTATGGAGCTCTGTAGTAGTCATAGATATCAGATTAATTCAAGCCTGGGCGTTGGAACGTTCATTCTCGTCAGTTAGGACTCCTTATTTGGCTGGCATTTTGCTAGCTGTTCTGTCGTTTAATGGCTTTTTGGAGTAATAGATAGTCCCTTCACAGTTACCCTTGGCCCCTAAGTATAATAAACCATTTACCTCGGCTTGTTTTTTGTCATTATGAAAGACACACCGCCGAACCTTTGTTTCTTTTGATTGTTCAGGTGGTGGGACAAACACTTTTTTCAGCGATTTATCAAGTCCAGGTTTTTTATTTTCAAAGGTATGGTAGGCATTCATGACTACCTTTGTTTCTTTTAATTGTTCCGGTGGTGGGAAAAAACTTATTCATTTGCCTCGGCTTGTCTTTTTTCATTATGAAAGACATATTGTCGAACATTTTCAAAGGTATGGTAGGCATTGATGATCTTATCCATGTCAAAATCCAAAACCCAATCATCATCGCTATCATTTTCAATTTGTTTGGTTTGTTTTATCTCGGCTTGTCTTTCGTCATTATGAAATACATATTGCCGAATCTTTTCTTGTTTTTTTTAACAAAGGTATGGTGGGTATTGATGACCTTATCTATGTCAAAATACCAAACCCAATTTTCATCGCTATCTTTTTCAATTTTGACTCGTCTTGATTCTTGCTGTCCAGGTTGATTTTCGTTGACTCGCTCACATGCTCGGTGTCGCATGTCTTCTAACTGCCTGTCTCTTCATTTTTATTTTTGACTTGCTCACTTGCTCGGTGTTGCTAACCTTATTTGTCTTTGCTATTCGTTTTAAATTTTGACTCGCTCACAGACTCGGTGTCCATGTCTTCTAACCACTTGTGTCTTTTCTCTTCATTTTCGTTTTTGACACGCTCTTTCGCATATCTTCTAACCGCCCGTGTCTTTGCTCATTATTTTCATTTTTGCCCCGTTTTTGGATTTTCATTACTTCAGATAATTTAGCAATGACCTTTGCTTTAGCTGCCTGTATTGGTGTTGTCGCAATTGATGGTGCAAATTTTCGTTTTTTGGGCCTTCCAACACATCTTATATTATATAAATAACTAATGCGTTGGAAACTCAACAATCTTATTTATGCTATGCATGACATCATATAAGAAAATGCTTCGATTTTTCATGCGAGATCGATATTTTATGCGAGAATGTCTCAAGATGCTAATGTTCTCGAAAAAATATGGAGCCGTTTTCGAGAAAAAATACATACATAAACAAATATATATATATATATATATATATATATATATATATATATATATATATATATATATAGTAACGCCAGAACTCTAATTAGTAAAGTCAAAAAAGCTAATTTAGATCATTGTTTAATGAAAGGCGGATTTACTTGTAAAATTTTTTTTTGTTCTATGTAGTATTTATGTCGAAATAAAATATTGAATTAAAAAACATAAAAATATATATATATATATATATATATATATATATATATATATATATATATATATATTCTTATTTTCTATTCCTAGGCTGAATTCAATAGAAGATACAGATTACATACTCTCCTTGAAACAGCCGCCGTATCAGACTATATTAAAACCCGAGCGGTTTTGCTGCGCATGACACTGCCTTATGGACGCTATATCATGCTCCCCACCACTTTCAAGCCTGGCGTTGAAACTGACTACCTCCTTCGAATTTTTTCAACCACTTATATTGAAGCACAGTAAGAACTATTAATTTTTGTTGGGAAATCTTAATAGTTGTTAAGCTTTTACAGAAGTGTAGTTAGGCTATAGTTAGTGCAAAGGGAAACTATAAAGAATTTATAGATAACACAGTGGTACTTTTCAAGCAGCGCATAAACAGGAAGCCTGAATTTATTTGAAATACTTAACATCAATTAAAAACAGAAGGGAACCGAATAATCGGATGATTATCCTTTTTATAAAGCGACGCGAAAATTTATACCTAATACAGTGGTACTTTTCAAGCAGCGCATAAACAGGAAGCCTGAATTTATTTTAAATACAGTTTTGCCGGCCGGAGAAGCAAATTTTTGAACATCAATTTAAAGCAGAAAGCAACCGAATAATCGTTTGAGTATCCTTTTTATAAAGCGACGTGAAAATTTATGCCTAACACAGTGGTACTTTTCAAGCAGCGCATAAACAGGAAGCCTGAATTTATTCGAAATACTTAACATCAATTTAAAACAGAAGAAAACCGAATAATCGCCTGATTATCCTTTTTATAAAGCGACGTGAAAATTTATACCTAATACAGTGGTACTTTTCCAGCACCGCATAAACAGAAAGCATGCATTTATTTTAAATTCGGTTTTGCCGGGCGGTGAAGAAAATTTTTGGACATCAATTTAAAGCAGAAGGGAACTAAATAATCGCCTGATTATCCTTTGTATAAAGCGACACGAAAATTTATACCTAACAAAGTGTTACCTGTCAAGCAGCCCATAAACCGGAAGCCTGAATTTATTTCAAATACAGTTTTGCCGGCCGGAGAAGCAAATTTTTTGAACGTCAATTTAAAGCAGAAAGGAACCAAATGATCGTCTGATTATTCTTTTTATAAAACACGAAAATTAATACCTAACACAGTGGTATTTCTCAAGTAGCGCATTAAACCGGAATCCTGAATTTATTTTAAATACAGTTTTGCCTGCCGGAGTAGTCAATTTTTCTGTATTGATTTGAAGAAGATCTAACATAGCAGCTATGTTAGACCTTCTCTTAAGTATACGCGTCCTGCTTGGCATCCGGATTTGACGGAAGATCAATCAGATAGAATTGAGATGATACAAAAAAGAGCTGTAAAAATTATATTTGGACACAACTACTCAACATATGATGATGCACTGAAACTTGAATTGAAACTTGAAACTGAAACTTGATGCACTGAAACTGAAACTGAAAACTGAAAAAACAGCTCAACTTGAATTCACTTGATAGTCGTAAAAATGAGTTGACATATCAGTTCGGACTAACTTGTTTAAATTCCCCAACTCATCGTGGTCTACTGCTCAACCTTGAGAGCCCCCATACTGAAGAACCAGTCACTAGACTCCGACAAATAAAAAGAATTGTCCACAGTTAGTGACTTGCCCAGCCTCTAGTACTGAGAGATATTGCAAATCATTTGTCCCTCATTTTACTCGGTATTTTAATAATATTACCTTGGCAAATATTTAATGTTTGATGCAGTTTATTTCAGTTTTTGCCTGTTAGTGTTTTTGAATGTACCAATTGTTTATATTCTTTATATTCTGATGTATTCTATAAAAGCGGTCACTATTTTAACCATGTAACATTGATTCTTGACATGAATCTTATTATGACTCATATGAATTTATTGACCTCGAAGCAGCACATACTGCTTTAATGTTTTTTTCATTGCTATTTATTTGTTTTTTATCCTTGTTTTTTGTCTTCTTTTTTTGTGTTATGACATGCTCATGTTAGCTCCATCTATTGTAGTGAATAAATATATTCTATTCTAAAAAGTTGAATTCGACCGAATATTTTCCCGGCTATCCTTTTTATAGCGCGTTGCGGAACTTTATTCGAAATAAAATTCAACGTTTTCATTAGTTTAATGTACGATTGAACGTTTTATTACACAATCGAACGTTTTTAAACAGGAAGCTTGAAGTGATTTTAAACACAGTTTGGCCGGTCGGAGAAACGAATTTTCGCAACTTTTCGTATAAATAAAACTATTCATTCTCCCGAATAAATCTGGGGTCTAGCCCAAATAGTACGGGTAACTTATAAGAGTGGGAACTGGTGCTAGTGTCAAAAAAAAACAATACCATCTAGCGTTTGGCAACACTTGGCATTTTGTTCAGTATTATAATAAGAATAATTAATTTAATTGGCTAAATTAGGGTAGTAATAAGTGTCTGATCTCAGTTACTGACTGAAAAAGGATTAGAGAGCTTGAAAATTGCCAAGTTTTGCTAAAGGCTAGATGGTGTTAGTGTTTTTTGCCGACAATAGCGCCAGTTCCCACTCTTATAAATTACCCACATTCTTTGGTTTTTAGGACTTTTACTTTTAGGATCTATACTTTTTGGCTTTCTCTTTTAGGACTGACTGGCCTTTAGTCTTACCCTATACTGAGGTCGAGTTTAATGATGTTGAAAAAGAAAAGAAAAAAAAGGAGACACACGACTTCTATGTAACCCTACAATAGTGCCCAATTACATGTCTACTAATGTCAAAAACAATTAATTCAAAGATTAAGTGTTAAAAGAAGATATCAAGCGAAAAATTGGAAAATAAAATTACAAAATAACATGTCAAAAAGTAATTAATGTCAAAATTATATTTTAAACCTATCGGAATGTATCCATATCTACTTTAATTTCGAAAAGATCAAATTAATTCACGAACAAACCTCCCGTTTTAACTTGTTTAGCCTTCGCCCCGAAAGTCTTAGGCTTCTAAGGTCTTACTGTGTGTAGATTTATGTTTTTTCTTATGCATTGTCATTTCAGTTATTTCCATTTCATTTCAGTTATTATGCATTTCAGGTATGAAATGCATCGACGGTTAGTTCTTGACGAACTAAGACGGTTAGTTCTTGACGAACGACGGTTACTTCATAGCTTTTTGTCAACACTAGCTTCTCACTCTTATAAGTTATCCGATACTCTTTGGTTTAGCCCATAGCATTAAATCAATGGCTTTTTCATTATAGGGATAAATTCCATTAAGCCTTAAATTTTACAAAATATATAATAGATTTGAATGTTTCCGAAAAGTGGCAAATCTTTTAAGAGCTATTGGTGGATTTGTGAATCCTTAAGAAAGATTTAGATATCAGAAATAAAATTCAGTTTTTCAAAAGAAAAGCAATATGGACAGGTTTTCTAACTCTTGTAAACGGACTTAAAAATCGTTCAAAAATCAATAAGAACTTTCTCAGAATTATTCAGATTTTAGAAATACATTTTTATTATTTATCAAAAGACTGTGTCAGTAGTAATAGTAATAATAATTATTTATTTTAAATCTTCATACAAAATTAAATGCACTGAGTGGAGTACAGCAAGGAAAAAGGGAGAAGTGAAAACGCGATAAAAACAACCACAATGACATCACACACCACAACTATTTTGATTACGCAATTAAGGGGAAAATCCACAATATTTTCATGACGCTTATGAAATCTATCTACCAGCTAATTTGTTTTTGAATGGGATATCAAAAACTCCGTATCTACTCGAAATAAACTAGTTCCAAGTTCAATTTGGCATCTATTAATTATTCAACAAGGAAAAAATAAAAGTTTAACCACTTACAATAAAGTTATTCAGAAGGACATCACACAACTCAACCATCTAGACAACGCACTTAAGTAAAAAGTTATTTTATATTTTTTCGGAAATATTTCGGAAATATTTTCTCGGTACTGGAAATCTGTCTACCAACTGGTCCATTATTGAAGAGATATCAAAATTCCTAAATGGCTCTAAATAAATTAGTTCCAAGTCCGAATTGGGATTTCAAGGAAATTCTCGTAGAAAAGGCCAAAATGAAGGCCGGATTAACCTTTGTTCAGAATGCGTGAAGAAATTCCAAAGTGGAACAAGGGAAAATATATGAGGGGTAAAGAAAATATTATATAGTTTTTCCAAGCTGTCTTGTGAAACTGGCCTTTTACATGAGCAACCACCCCTTAAGGTCTCCTTAGATTTTTCTTCAGTTCTGAGATCACAAGTAATTTAGTTATCTTCATAGTTAAGCCAAACGAGAGAGTTAGATAGTTTTACGGAGAAGATTCAGAAATGATTGCGTGGCTGACGGCTGACAGTCTCACGAGAGGTCTGAGGGGAACCAAAATATATTTTTGATTTTTGTCGAGGCAATTTGAAAACCGCTCTAATCCAAGCCAGAGATGTCAACTGATTTTGAAGTGCTCAGATATCATCAGAAAACAACAGCATTTCATCTGCGTAGCTGAGGTAGCTAGTGTAAATTCAGAGTTCTATATGTGATATACGGAATAACGTGTTTCGTAACAGTTCGAATGGTATTGATGAAGATAGCTGGACTCGGGACTGAACGTTGTTTTACGCCTTGTCGAACGGCAATACCGTTGCTTTGGAAATCTGCACCCGTAAGAACGCTTTACCATACCAATTCAGTAGCAGACGAAAAGGAAATGGTTGACCCCAGTTCTCAGCAGATAAAGGACAGTCTGTAATTATAATGGAGAGTCGGACGCCGTGGAAATGTCAGTCATGCACACATAAAGATTCTCTTTCAACTTCCTATGGCGATCCAAAGTAGCCAAAAAAGTAGCATGTGCACTAAACCTTCACGAAAAGTAGGATAAGTTAAGGAGGAATGTGCTTCGTAGCAGTCGAATGGTATTATTTAATGAAGGTGAACCGAGGACTGGACCTTATTTTACATCTCTCCCCATGGCAGTACTGTTGCTAAGGCGTTGTAAAGCAGAGGAAAGGATTGATTCCGCTTCTTGCCAGAGAAAGGATAGTCTGCGAGTATAATAGAGAGTCGAATGCCGTGGAAATATCAATCGCGTACACATACAGATTCTTCTTCGACTTTCGATGGCGATCTAAAATAGTCAAAACTTTGCTTACGTATTCTGGACACCTTTCCCAAAATGATTGTCGCCGTGGTCACACCTCTCATTTGTCTCACAACAAAAAAAAATCAGGGTTTCAGAAGCTTACCCAGTGGTGGTTCCAGGGAGGGGTGAAGGGGTGCCCCCCTCCCCCTAACGTAGCCTGAAGTAGGTGTAATTTACATAATTAACGCAAGTTTGCGTTAATTGAACTTGCTCTTAGCGCAAGTTTATCGGATCAACCTATTCCCCCCCCTCTAAAAAAATTCTGGATCCGCCCCTTAGCTTACCTATGGTTAATATAAAAAGAAACTTGTTGGCCTGCATGAGTAGCATAGCTTTGGTTTTCATCTTTCTTCCAAGTACGAGTGACGAGGATTTCAGAAAGAGGAGTCGGTATATGTTGTTGAACAGTGTTCTGCCCAGTGCTTTATTATATTTGAATAAATTAATTTCGACTTGAACTACTGAGGTTGCTATTGTAACAAACTTTTTAAGCTAGTCAAGTTTGAAAATTGGTGAAGAGGAACGTGTCTGTAACTGGCTACAACTGGCGACGGCTCTTCAACAAAGAGTGAAGAGAAATATTTTACCCCAGTATATAATATTAATCGGGTTAGACTGCGAAGAAAATGAATTTCAGGTCAAATTCGACATTTCGCCGTAGGTCGTTCCTTATTGTCCAAACTTGCCGTTTGAAGTTGTTTGTTTCTCCAACGTCAAAGAGCTTTTCTGAATTTGCATATAGCTGATTTTACTACTGACAAGACAACATCCACCCGAGGACGATCACAATCTATCTATATCAGACACCAGAATTTCTGACGGGATTTAGTAACTTGTGGATCAGCACTTGCCTTTCAACAACAATATCGAGTGTTCATCTTGACTCTTAACAAAGGTACAGATACAGAAAGTTAATTCACAACTTTAAGAGAATGAATTAACTCTATTAGAACATAACTGTAATAGCGCTTTTTTACGATAATTTAAATCCTTCTGAAGGTAATTAAAAATAATTAAGAAATTCTCAGGATTCGGAAATCAGTTTTCCGGAAAACAAACAAATGTATGAATGTTTAGTGTAATACTTAACACTTAATTATCGAAGGATTCGTGAATACTTCAGAAATTTTTCAAAAGAATTTCAGACTTCAGGTTTTTTTTGTGCGTAAATAGGATCTTCAGTGCCTGCAAGGCTTCATGAAGATACAGAAAAAATGAATTGAACTGAGACAAAGGAAGAGATCTTATAAGAAAAATTTGACCTTGTAGCTACAGTGTCTTGAAAAGAATATTGTTTATTTTGCTAACTTACGAAAGCCTTTTGTATATTTCAGACCGTTAAAGCGAGAAGCTCCAGCCCCAAGTATATGGCCTTGTATCTCTTCTCCTAAATTGGCTACCCATGTTTTAGTCAGAGGGATATCGGGACTGTCAAAGAAAATGCAGGTAAGAAAATATTTTTCAGAGGCTATAGCACCAAGACCGTATCCAGGGGAGTTGGGGGGTATGAAGCTCTGACTTTCTTGAAATCTAGTTTGAAATTGGTCTTCGCCATGGCACCTGGTACTTAAACATGGCACTAAGGAAATATTTCAGAAGTGATGGACTACTAAGTAAAAATGCGGTATACCGTTAGTATATACTGTAATCGGGTTTAGCTGATCGCAGTACGAGCCGTTGTAGCTGAATATCTGATAGGGTTAGATCTACAAATACGGGTAGACCTACCGATCAATCTGACAGCTGTAATAGCTTACTAGCTGATTACGGATGGACTACCTGATTAGCCTAACTGTCGCATTAGCTGATTAGCTGACTATGGCAGCATATATGTATTAGCTGTATTAGTGGTTTATTAATACTGCATTAGCTATGTTAATGATCTATTTGTAATATTAGCCGACTACCTTGTAAAAACGGTAAGCAACATTCTTGATTTATGTGTAATGTAGGATGTTTGTAAATACTTTTTTTTTACATATGCGTGGCAAATGAAAGTTCAGCACGGGTTTGAACTCGCTTGAGGCAGTTGACTGTCCGTTACGATTTTTTTTTTTTTTACAATTTATTCTATTTTGTTCTAAAAATTAGTTGACTTCGCATTTTGGACAAGGTGATCTAGGTCAGTCAAAATCAATCTAACAAAATATAAAAAAAAACTAATTTTGTAAAGTTAGAAATGAGAATGGCAACGTAGCACTGGATTTGGCAACACTGGATAAAGAGGCGCTTGAATGGGTGGTAGGTAAAACATATGACAACCCCTTCAGAACGGGTTTGAACTTGCTTGAGTCTTTTAATTGTCTGTGGCAATTTTTTGTGAAGTGGTCTAAAAATGAGTTACTTCGAGCAACAGGATGCTATCAGGTTTTGCTTCAGACTTGGCCACAATGTAACACAAAATCTTGCTAAATTTCAGCAGGCATGCGAAGATAGTGTAGTGTCAAGAGCCCAGTTTTTCGGGGGTGTAAGGCATTTTCAGAAGGAACAGAGTTGAATGAAGATGAACCACGAATCGGAAGGCCTTTATCTTCAAGAGCCAGTGGAAACGTCAACAGAATCCGGGATCTTGTGCGTTCAGATCGTCGGTTTGTAGTCAAAATAATCAGGGAAGTGTTTAATTTGAGTTGATTTTGACATCGCTGTTCATTAAATTTTGACCAATTTTTTGGAATTAGAAAATCAGCGCAAAAACGGTTCCAAAACATTTTTCGTAAGACTTAAAGGACATGAGGAGAGAAAGGTGCCTTTTTGACTTTTGACATTGAAAATTGCCTCTTTTTTCTGGAATGTGTCACTGCTGCTATGTGTCTTGTTTGAGCGCGATCCAGAATCATTAGTCAGAGCATAGACTGGCATACTTCAACCTCTCTAAGGCTTAAACAAGAATTGATGGGAAATTCAAAAATCAAATGCATGCTTTTTTGTTTATCCAAGGAATCGTCCACAAAGAGCTTGTATTTCAAAGCCAAACAATCAATCAACACTTTTACTAGGAGTTTTATCAAAAAGTTTGAAAGGGAGTCATTCGGGTGAGACAACTGGGAGTTGCCCAATGATAATGCTCCTTGGCCTCCTTATTCGCCTGACTTGACTCATCGCGACTTTTTTTCTCTTCAGCATTACCAGTCAACTTTATCAGTTTTATGTAAGGTTTGACGGTGACAGGTTAGGTTTTTAACTCATTCCTGAGATTTATAATCTAATTTAACCTTACCCAACCTAACTTTACCTTTTACCGTCAAAGCTTGCATAAAACTGAAAAATCTGATTCGCAAAGTTAATTGAATCGAAGAGGAGAAAAAAGAATTTCGGACATTCATAGTAACATATATATATATATATATATATATATATATATATATATATATATATATATATATATATATATATATATATATATATATATATATATATATATATATATATATATACTTGCTTCTTTTATCATTTTTTTCCAAATTTGCTAAATAATGTCAATTTAAGGTACAGCAGCCTATGATTAATTGTCTCCAACCACTGGGAAGTATCCAACCACTGGAAACCACTGGAAAGTATTAATTAAATATTAATGCTAAGATATCCCGTTCAAATGTCATTCACGAGCCATTCATACTCTCCTGAAAACGTGGTTTAACGCTTTTGTTTCTAAATGAAGTCAGTCAAGGCATAAAAGTTTTAATTTCAGGCTTATTGCATCATACGATGTGAAGGCACTGTTGTCAGAAGCACAACTCCAGGTGAGGCGACAGAGTTACAGTGGAATATCGGTGCATTATTTTATCGGAAGACAGGCAAACCCATCAAAATACAGGTAAGATTTTAAATGTTAGAATTTTATTGTATCTGGGAAAGGCTATAATGAGAGAAAGGTCAAGATGGCTAGAACACCTTCTGTGGATGAAGGGTGATAGATTTCCAAAGGTCGTCCTTGTCGGCCAACGTTTTGGGGCTAAATGGAAAGCAAATCGTCCGTGGCTAGGGTAGGAATTCCCTCCAGACAGTTCCATCCTCGCTGAAAATCCCCCCCTCTGTAAAATTTCTTGCGGATGATTCAGCCTGAAAAATTCTTCATTTGAAAAAGATTTTAATTTCTAATCATAGAAATTAAATCATAGTCATAGAAATCACACTAATCATAGAAATTTGGCCGACGCGAAACGTTAGTAGTCAAGAAGTGTCATTAACCCGATTACTTACTTACTTACTTAACTGCTGCGCATATTTTAGTAAATTTTTATATATTTTCATAATTTGGCTAGGACGAAAGTGAATACATCGCTTGATGCCTTTTTTGTGCTTTTTCTAAATTCAATAATTGCTTCTGTAGCAAATTCCATTTCAGCCCTTAATGGGCCCATAAGAGGTAACTTATTATCTTGTCTATAACTTTTAGAATGAGATGTAAAGTTAAAATAAATGATAAAATCTAATTAGATATACAAGCCTTAAACAAAGCCTTAAGCAACTCTCAGTGATGTTTCATCGTCATATTAGCAAAAAAAAGAAGAAAAAAAGGTACGTGTATGATATCCCCCCTACCGCTCAAGTTGTTTATGCATTGACACACTGTAAACCGAGTTCTTATCGCTAGTTTCTTTCAACTTAGCATGAGAAAAACAAAGAGAAGTGACAGAATAGGTGGGAAATATATAATTTGGGCTATATATTTGTATATTAGGGGGTTGGGGTAGGGGTAAAGTATTTGGACAGTGTGAAGTCAGAAAACAATCGTACTTCATAATATCCGAATAATATAGCTTACACATTTTGCGTGCAGACCCGCTATACTCTACCGACCTCACCCCTCTAATGTGCAAATATATAGCCCAAATTTCTTAAGCATTAGGCACTTTTCAACAGCTTACAAACAAACTTAGTCGACTTGACCAGATCACAACAGATCATCAGCAAATGCAATATAAGACAAATTAGACCCGGAAAACACGGCGGCAAAATATTAGTTAAGACGACATATAAACAAGCATTAAAAAGGTACTGCGCCGCCACAGGTCAATATGCGCATCAAATTAGCAGAGTTTGGTTATCTGAAGTATAAAAGTAAATAGCGATATTAGGGTTGCAGTGATAGTTTTCTCTGGGGATGATGTCATTTTCTCTTATCCATTTCATGTATTATTTGAATCACAAATTTAAATACCTTGGAACAGCGTAGCGGATAAAGCCACGCCTGGAGACATTCAGGAGTTAGGTTCTATCCCGCCTGTTGCAAGGAATGGATCATGTGGATTAAAGATGTTAATTTTTTATTTTATATTGTTTTAATTTAGTTAGTTTTTATCTATTACCTTTATTGAATAAATTATTTAAAGATTCTCAATTTTTTAACTTAAGTCTATTCATTTCTTTCAAGTATCTCTAAAAGAAATTTTTTTTTAGTTATCTGGTCAAATATCTAATTAATTTGTGTTATAAAATTAACCTCTCTTGCCCTTTTTAACTGCTTTTATCGCTTTTTCAAAAATTATCTTGATTGTGTTTTCGGAAAAATAATACAGTATATTACTAGTGCAGTTCAATATTTCCTCAATGCCTCGCTCTTTACGCTAAAGTTTAACTTTTCGTCCCAATTCTTTAAGAACAAATCCTGAAAGGCAAGGGCCGTTTAATTAGAACACTAAACTTTTTTAAAAGTTCTAAAAGAGCGAGGTATTGAGGAGGTGGCAACCTCCCTCATATACGGAATAGTTTCTGTTCCTTTTGAGTTTTAATGTTGCTCCTTACTCTCAGTTGATTTTTTTTTTTAATATCAGTAAAACCAAAGTTTTAAATGCATAAAAATGTTTACATTCATGACTTCAAATAAGGAGTCACTCTTCCACGTCTTCAAAAGTCACTATTCCTCATTTTTTTAAATATCAGTAAAACCAAAGTTGTAAGAAATGGAAGCTTAGAAGCAATATCAGGTAGAAATTTTAATTTTTTCTAGCTAAAAAGTTTTCTTAGAAACACATTTCTAAGCTTTTAATTACTATGGGCTGTTTTTAGCCCCTTTAAGGGCTTAACTTAGAATTTGCCCCAGAGGCAATTATTGCATTCGGGAATTGCATAACAGCATTAAGCGATGTTTTCATTTTCTTTCTTGCTAAATTATAAAAATTATACGAATACAAATAAGGATTTATATGAATGTGTAAATTGTATGAATATGTGTAAATTTACCCATATTGTTGAGTAAATCTAAAGAGGTCACATTTTAGTTCATATATATAGAATCAAAATTGATTATATAAAAACAAAATTGATTATCAGATTCAGACGCTGAATCTGATGGTTTAAGTTTTATTAAGGTTCTATGACTTTTAGGGGGTGTTTCTCCAAAATTTCTCAGGCGCGTAACTTTTGATGAGTAAGACTAAACTTGAGGAAATTTATATATTTGAAATCAGCATAAAAATTTGATTCTTTTTATGTATCAATTGGTATCAAAATTCCGTTTTTAGAGTATTTCGACTATCGAGCCGGGTCGCTCCTTACGTACAGTTCGTTACCACGAACTGTTTGATATATAAAATCAAAATTGATTCAAGTCTATAAAACAAACCAATGGGAAATTGAAAAAGTAGGCTACTGGCTTGATTTTAATATACCTGTTATATTGATGTCGTCTGGTGAAAAAAAGTGCCCAGAATACTGGGATGTTTTTATGTTTTTTTTTTTTTTACTGAATATGCTTTTATTGTACTGAATGTATGTTTTTTTAAGGACCTGATCAAATTGTTTATGACATAGTATTAGCTATTTATTGCTGTTGGTTCTGATTAGTTTTTTTCTGTTTTGCAGTTATTAATTTTTTTCATTTTAATATTGTTATTCATGGCGGATCTATGCTAATCAATAAATCAATAATATTATAATTATAATAGTTATTAATGTTATTATTTAATAACTAATAGGGCAGAATTACATAGCTGAGTTGAGGCTCAGTCCTGAAAGCTGAGGCCCATTGCCTCTACGCAAAAACAAAAACACTACTGCCACTGGGTTTTAGCGAAAAACCCTAACTATTTTAACAATACCTAATGAATTTTGCACCTAAAAAAGGGATATATTGGATAACAACAGATATTAGATAGTATCAGGAGCCCGAGATTCACCCGGACCCTGGCGCTCGGCACGCGGGAGGCTTGTATATATTTGATTCTCCATCTTTATTAGCATAAGCTAAGAAATTCTGGCGTGAATTCAATTCTTTCTTCCTGTGCATCAAAGAATCCTCCATTTTATAGGATGCTCTGATTCATTCAAAATAATGTGTAATTTTGTATGAGGCCATAGATACAAAAAAAAACTTCTTCCCAGTTTTTTACTAGTTGTCATATGTCTACTTTAGGTGCGTTGTTATATAATTCAATAGCAACCAGGAATGCTGCTGTTCAGACACATTTGCCATCTTCTGTAATTTTGCACGTGTCATAGACATTCAATTTTAATTCCTCCTTCCTTTTTATCAATCATAGACTCAAACACGCTAAAATAACAAGGTTCTTTATTCTATTAAATTAAAAAAACAAGTTTTTTTTTCAACTAAAAGTAAGGAGCAACATTAAAACTTAAAACGAAAAGAAATTATTACGTATATTAGGGTGTTCGCCCCCTCGTCAAGACCTCACTCTTTACGCTAAAGTTCGAATTTTGTTCCAATTCTTTAAGAATAACCCCATGAATCACAAAGTTCGTTTAATTAGAATAATTGGGTCTCTTGAAAGTACTTAAAATACTGTAGCCTAAAGAGCGAAGTATTGACGAGGGGCGAACCCCCTCATATGCGTAATAATTCTTGTTCGTTGTAAGTTTTAATGTTGCACATTACTTTCAGTTGAAAAAACCTGTTTTTTTATTTAATTTCTGGTCGTTTTTTACATAATGCTGGGAAAACCGGTGCCACCTTCATGTAAAATTCTCTTCTCTCATGAAAAATTCCTCTGTGGAAAGATTCTCCCACGTAACCAATCTTTTTGGTCACTTAAAAAGGACACTAGAACTTTTCATTTCCGTTCGAATGAGCCTTCTCGTGACACTCTTGGACCACTGGGTCCATACGATCGCCCCTGGGAAAAAAAAGAAATAAACACGCATAAGTGATCTTTCTTTTGGCAAAAAGTTCCACACTTTTGGAGAAACCCCTACAGGAGGGTTCTCTGATACGCTGAATCTGATGGTGTAATTTGTATTAAAATTCTATGACTTTTCGGGGATGTTTCCCCCATTTTTCGAAAATAAGGCAAATTATCTCAGGCTCGTCACTTTTGATGGGTAAGACTAAACTTGACGAAACTTATATATTAAAAACCAGCATAAAAATTTGATTCTTTTGACGTGTCTATTGGTATCAAAATTCCTTTTTTTAGAGTATCGGTTGCTATTGAGCCGGGTTGCTCCTTACTTACAGTTCATTACCACGAACTGTTTGATTGTAATTTTGCTTCTAACCGCTTAAGAATGTGAAACTAACACGTTCATTCATTATATTATAATTTTCCTTTAAAATTCTATGTGATTTTTCCTGTTCTTTTTTCCATGCCTTTTTCTTTAGCTGTTTAGAGTCATTTGTCATCTTGTGTAATTTGCAATCGTCATAGATACTAAAAACGATGCGACCACTCCCGGGGAAAAAGATGATGTAGTTTGTTCTCTTAAAATGTATATAAACATGACGTCACTCATAAAATGATTTTTCTCTGGCTCGTGACCTATCTAGGTCGTTTTTTCATGCCAGAAAATCCCAGGATGCCAATCTTTCAAAAAAAAAAGTGGAGCAGTTTTCAAGAAAAAATTTATACATAAATAATTACACAGTTGCTCGTTTAAAGATATTAGATGTCAGATATATTAGATATATTAGATTATATACACCTATACCAATATATACCTTATGTATACTAACCTTATGAAGAACAATGAGGTGGTGAATTGAATAATTACAACACAGTTCCCGAGGCATAGCAGCGGGCAGAGAACCCTATCACCATCAGGATCTTCATCAATCTTAGACATACCTATATATCTTGTATAAATATATCTTTATATATACATATAAAAAAAGAGCAACAGATATATTGCTGATCTTAGCTTTTTTTTTCTTTTCTTTTTGTTTGGGCGAATATATTTGTGTCACTGAAAACACCTCTTCAATCCGTGGATTTGATTTTTTCCTGGAAAAAAAAACTGTTTCAATTGCATATAATTCACGTTTCAGCCTAAAAAAGCCATTGTAGAAAATGAAGCTGCCGGGAAAAGTCAAAAGTATTTTGTGAGCCTTATCTGAAAAAGCCATAATGAAGCTGCTACGTAAGAGACCTCTTACCTGTACTGTAGTTTCAAAGATACTTTTTGTGGGCTTTTGAAGTAAACTAACTTTTCAACTGTGACCTTCTGATGTTAATTCAAAGATTTATTCTGAACAGATCATATATATGCCAGCAAATAAATTAATATATTGTACTTTAGAATTCGCCTACAAAATTAAAAAACAATAGTGGTATTTCTTTTTCTGTCAAAAAAGAGAAATGCGAAAAGCAATGTTTCTGTTTTCGAAATTCAAAAACCTCTAATAAGTTAAATGCCAAAAATATTGAAAATCTGCACCTTAGTCGTTTCTATTTTTCTAAACTTTATAATAGTCTAACTGTGCCTCATCTTCTTGCCCTGTCTCCTATTTGGCAACTTTTTCCTGCTTCAAAACAAACTTGTTCATCGGATTTATTTTAAATTTGCTAAATTCCTGTTTCATATGCCCCCTTGGACTAGTAACTCTTTTTTGTCCCAAAATTTAAGCTTATATTCCCTTCGACAATAATTGATAAAAGAGTAAAAGATTTTCAATCTTCCGCCAGTAAACTAAATCATCATTGGTTCTCTTTATTTTTATAATTTTTTTTATGTCTTTTGATTTATGTCTTATCTTGTGATTGTGATATGATTTGTGATTATGTTTATGATTATTATTATTTTAAAAACTGCTATTTTTGTTCAGTGTATAAGTTTTCTTGTCTTTTTTCTTTTGTTTCTCTTATGTACTCTGTCATTTAGGGGATTTGCGCCCTTTTTTGTTTTGACAGGTTATAAATAAATTGAATAGTTAATTAATGACAGTGGTCAGTTTTGGTTCTGAAACATGAATGCTTTGAAGGTTGAGGGAGAAACGTTAGATGTTTTCGAGAGGAATTGCCTAAGAGTAGCTGTAGGTACTTGCTTGAATTTCAAGAAGTAAACTGTAAGGAAAATGTCGTTCTATCCCTCTATACGGCTATTTTGAAAGGCAGGTTGAGATGGTTAGGTCCAAAAACTGAGCTTCTTTTAAGTTCATGTGGTGCCAAACGTAATGCAGGTGGGCTAGAATAATAAAGAATTCAAAGGAAATAGGAACTTCAAAGGAGGGAATAATAACTGAAGCTCAGAGCAGATTAGAGGGAGCAGGATGCCCTCTTTTCTGTGTAGTACAAGTGCCTTTGGTTTAATACTTTGTTGCTCTGACAATTGGGATGTGTTAATATGAATACTTGTCTTTCTCCGAGGGCTAATATAGGTCGTAGAGATCATTTGTCAGTCCCTGGAGTTGTGCTCTTATTTGTTTGATTTTTTTCACTTGAGTTAAATTAGTAGTAATAGTGAAAGAAATAAAACCACACAAGAAACCTCAAAACAAAAATGTTGGGAAAATGGCTAAATTATACACTTTAGTTTGGGCTGATTTCTCTTATCTCTTATTCTCTCTTTATATCTCTAATCTCTTATGATGACATCTCTTATTCTCTTTGTGTTCAGAGATGAGTTTGTACCCTCCTATATCTTCTGTTTGGGACATTCCAAAATTTTTACGTAACTCCGATTTCAATTTTGTATGCCGTCTTTTTTCGCATCCCTGTGTGATAAAGAAAAGTAAAAATTTATATTTTTATATATATATATTTTATAAAATATATATTAATATATAAAATATATATTTTATAAAATATATATTTTAAATGTAAATGTTAAATGCATTGTGGTGATTTAAATGTAAACGGTTAATGATTCATATAAATAGTAGTAATAAGAGGCAAGAAAATTATATACTCCTTCAAATTTAGCTCGTACTTTGGATAATCCTTCGGGGAGGGGGAGTTACCCCTATCCCTTCTGTATCCAGGTATCAAGGTTTTTTCTGCATTTTTGCTCAATAAGACCTTTCACATTACAAAAAAAAACCTCAAATTTTAGTTTTGTATAATGACGTCCAATTTCTCTTTCATGACACCACCATATGGCTTTATTTTATTTTTGGTTATAGTTAATACTAACTTAATTTTCAAAATCGTCAAGCCATGTTTTGTAGATAAAGGATGGTAGATTGCCAAAGATTGTGCTTTTCAGCCGTCAACTTGGCCCCAGATGGCTTTTGGCCATCCATTAGTATAAGGACATCTAAGGATGGCTTTTGGCCATCCATTAGTATATTACCCTATTTTATTGCCCAATATCGTCCTTGTCTGGCAATCGTCCAAATAAGAAAGAAGAAGAAAAGACAAGGCAGAGGTTTTTCTCTTTTTTTTATGTATTGGTTCCCAAGCGCACGTCTGTCTTTGTGATGGGTTTTAGTGGATAAATATGAGCTTCTTGCCTTTATAGGAGTTAAAATGCTTTTTACTTCCTCCTAATCTAAAACTTCATTCCTAATCTAAATTTATATAAATCCCTGTAATTTGGAACAGCCACAAACATATCACTAGTGATGAAAATTATTCAATTTCACAGTATCCCTTGTGATTTTTTGAGCAATCGGTTGTGTATCATTACCAAGAAAGACTAGATTATTTTCAAACTAAATATATTTTTTATATTAAAAAAACTAGATATATAAAAAACTAGATATATAAAAATATATAAAACTAAATATATAAAAACTAAATATATAAAACTAAATATATAAACTAAATATATAAAACTAAATATATAAAAAAACTAGATTATTTTAAATAAAATATATTTTATTTAATGATGAGTTTACAAGGTAGTTTTGTTGGGTCTTGGTGTTAAAATAAAAACGAGAAGCAGATTGTCCCCAAAGTGGGTGGAAAGATGCCATAAGAAAGGATTGAAGGAAACCAAAACTTTAATGGAGGAGGTAAAAACTTAAGTTTTGAATTGATTAAGTAGAGGACAAGTGTACGTAGCTGTGTTGCCTTCAAGGTGCTGTAGTGAGATGTTAGTAGTAGTAGTGACATAATTCTTTCTTGAAGGTATGGGAGCGACGCATGCTTAGGGACGTTATGCTAGGTCATTTCTTGATGGAGGCCCCAGTTTCTGAGGGAAGAAAGCGAATTACAACTGACTTACGCTCTCTCGAAGACCATGATATGCCTACAGAAGGAAAGTTGACCATTGAGTATATGACAAGTGAAGATATAACCAGTATTTAAATTTCTCATGTGATTCGCTATTTGTACATGTTATCTATTTTGTGTATTCCATTTTAGGTTTTACTGCGTTAAACTGTTATTTCCTTATTTTATTCTAAAATAAGCACTATTGTAAGGAAAAAAGCCAAAAAAGCCGTTGGGGGAAAAAAGACAAAAAAAATAAACAGAATGCTGAAAATTACTCGTTATATTATTATAAAATAAGTAGAACTGTGTAAAAAACAAAACTAGAAAAGCCTTTGGGAAAAAAAAACAAAAAAAAAAACTAAACAAAATGCTGTCAGAAAAATTCAACCGTCAGAAAAATTGTCAAAAAGCAAGGTTCCTAAAAAAAAAATTAGAAAAATAGAAGATGCCACAAATAGCAAAAAAAAATCTCTAAAGAAAACACTGAAAATTATTGCAACCGTGCCATTAAACACAATAGTGGAAACAAATAGTTGTAGTCTATTAAAATAGTTAATTGCCGAAAAAAGCGAGAAATGAGAGATGCCAAAAAAGTGAAAAAAAAATCCATAATACTGAAAATTATTAACCGTGTCATTAGACAACTGTCACTGCAAATGATAAATAAAAATGTTAACAAAACCTTAAACCCGTCTTTTCTATAAACAGTTTAAACAAATAAAACTTTCTCAATATTTTTTAATACTATTCCTCTACACCTTAGTGAAATGATTGAATTTCTTCCCCTTTTCATAAGATTGCATGTTTTCTTTTAATAAACAATGCCGTCAATCAAGGGGGACTCCCATTGTATTTTGAAAAAAGAAATGCCCCCCCCCCTTCCCATATACATTTTTGAATAGACACCCCTGATTGCATTTATTTTCACATGGTAGTTTATCAGCTGAAGCCCTATCCCAGTTCCAGTTCCTATTCAGCCCTATCCCAGTTTTAGTCAGATGGCCCAGTTAAGGCTCGGGCTTGGTTAGTGGGGACACGTCCTTGCAAGTTTAAAAAGCGTTAATTGAAATCATCAGGACTAGGAAATAACTCTGGCCTTTTTTGATATTCGCTGAACTTCCTTGCTTTTAGTATAAGAATTCTACAAATTTAAAGACACTTTCTTGAATTTTTGTTGACTGATATTTTTAAATCTTATATTTAAATTATCGGCTAAAAGCCGATATTTATTAAAATTATTATATTAAATTTATTAAAATTTTCAACTTTGAATATAAAACTAAATATAGTTAATTAAATATCAAAATATGACCGTAATTAAAATTATTGAAAATTCACTAAAAACTGAAGTTGCCTGCTATTATTAGACGACGTTTTTACAATTAAGACATATCTTTTTCTTATGTTTTTTAGTTTCATTATTTGTCTTTTAACATAAAACGACGCGAAGAATAAATTTGAAGTTTTGTGCATGTTTAAGTCTATTTCGAAACAGTGGCGTAGCTACGGGGGGGGGGGTACATTTGTCCCCATTTGCTGCATCTGTCAGGGGTCATTTATATAATGTATGCATCGTATATTTTATGAAAGATATGTATACTCACGGTGTAGGGGGGGGGAGGGCTGACATTGGCCCCAGGTGCTGAAAATCGCTACCTACGTCTCTGTTTCGGAAATGAAGGTGTATTTAATTTTTCTTTTTTGATTTATGTCAAATAGTATGGCTACCATGTCCAAAACCATTTCCATGGGGGGGGGTCCTCTGTCCTGGGTCTAGACAGATTTAGTGCAATTCTATTTTAGGAAAACCCATTAAGAATTTGTTATTGTGAAATTTCGCTTTTTTTGTGGGGGGGGGGGGTCTAACCAACAAATCCCAGTAATACCTTACCGTGGATGTGTTATGTTATTTATTGATTTTTATCAAAAGTCACTTACGTTCATGAATAGAATTAAATAAACAAATTAAAATAGCAAAGAAATAAATATAATAAAAAATTGTATATGTTAACTCACATAACAGAATCTCTATAAATAGAAGAGAATGTTACATATTTCACGGTTTTAATTTAAATTTGTTACCTTACCTTATATTTACTTGAATATATTACACCTTTTTATGGTAGATTCTCCAAAATAATACAAACTTTAGTAAGTTAATATTCAAAACTAAAATTAAATTCAGCCAAATAAAAATTAAGTCTAATTAAATTTTTTGTATCTTATTCGTATCTCACCAACTGTGTACACTGTGGAATTGAATATTGTTGAATATGATCTATCTGAACATAATAATGTTATATATAGTATTATTAAATAATATCATACAGATTATAATTAACTAATTTAAATAATTATTAATATCATTATATAATTCACATCAATAATATAATTCGTAATTTGAATATAATCTACTGAGTATAATTTTTAAAATAAGATATTTAATATTTCACTAAATTTAATTAATTCATTAATGAACTTCCATTTGTAGTTGATTAATTGATCAAGCCCTCCTCTGTCCTGTCCATCTTGTTAATATGTCACTTGATTAATATACCACTCAATCTTAATGACTGGGTGGCTCAGTGGCGCACTCAGAAAATTATTATGGGGGGAGGGTGACCAGGGGTCCCTGGGCCAACCAAAAGAAAACTTTAAAAATCCCTTAGAAAAAATGGTATTTTAAGGCATTACTTTAATTTTATTTTAGGTCTTTGAATACAAGTTTTGAGTAGGGACTAAGGAATGAATGATAAAACTGAGGAGATTATATAAGATTTAAAAACAGAATGGCTACAGCCCTTTTAATCCCCAATTTGATTTGATTTATTTTTCGCTTCCTATTCTTCTTGATGATTTTTGAAATTTATTGAACGCCTCCCACCTTCCGTGTCTCCAAGGGCGATTTTAGACTCTAGGCCCGATTTTGCTCCAGGATGGGTTTTTGGGTATAACCTTGTTTATATGTTTATTTCCTTTTGTCCCTATCCATGTGGATATATTGAATTTGAAAAAGTGATAATTAAATAAGTGATGATTTTTAATTGTGATCAAGCCTTAATGTACCCCAAAACGAAGTCTGGAATCTAGGTCAAACTTTAGGTTTATGCCAGTTTAGATATGTTAGTACTTTTACCCCCAAAATTTCTCGGGGTTTCTCCAAATTTCCTCCCAAAAAAATCATAATTCGTTATGAAGTACATATTGTTAATTTTCGTTGACACTAATGTTTGGGGAGATTTCGGCAAACCCATGCTTCTCTTGGGGAAACTTGAGGGAACCCCGAAAATTTTTGTTATTGCTTCAACGGTGAGATATATGTTTCCTAATGTTCTTATCTATGTGTTTTATTGCCTTCAAAGAAGTAATTCCTGAAGAAGTGATTCGTTTTTGGTTGTGGGCTTACCTTATGCACAAATTTTCTATCTTCTAACTCATAGTATTATTTTGTTTTGGAGTTATTGTCGTTAGTTTTCCGGATTTATTGTACTATTTTTTAACTAGTAACTCATGCTGCGCAAACCATAGGGGTGGTCTAAGGGGCACTGTCCCCCCCTCGAAAGGTCAAAAGTCTGAGAAATTACAGTGGTAGAGTTGCAAAAAATACCAATGGGGAAGCCCAAGTTTTGTTGGTCCCTCCCCTCCAAAAAAAATATCAGTGTCAAACAGAAAACATCATGTCCACTACACTGAAGAATGTAAATGGAAACTTTTTTTAAGGGAAGTATGCGCCCCTGTGAACCATTAGAAAACAATCTGACTATCTTTCTGGTCTGCTGTGTTGATGGTCGGGGGGGACTAAAGCGGTTTAAGATGTAATGTATTGAGGGAAGAATTTTTTTCACATTATATTTCTTTTAAGCGATAAAAGCTCTAGATAATATCCAACTAGAAAATATAAAAAATTATGGGAAGATTGCTAGAGATTACAAACGGAAAAATATCTTTAATGGTATATCTGCATCATTAAAATTGAGGCTAGCGTCCCTGCACATGGCTAAACGTGGCTCTTGTCGTGGCTAAACGTGGCCCGAACGTTAAACTTGGAACGTTTCTTCAATTTCCTTTTTTTAGTTATTCATTTAGTTGGGAATCCTTTACAAAAACATGAAAAGGACGGAGCACAGATAGAAAACAAAGAAGAAAAAAATATTTACACTAGAACACAACATTACAATATGTTTAATCGAATTACAATATAATAAACAGTATAACTAACATTTATAATCGACAATATAATCAATTACAAACTATAATTAAATTACGATATATTTATTTCTAATTACAATAATTTAGTATGAATTGAAGTACTATTCTAAGTCAGGAGTGACCGGTTGTTTTCATATTTTTCACACAAAGAATATTTGGAAATTATTTTCGTAAAATTTGTTAATTAATCTTTTGAAAGCCGTTTTGATATTCCTTGACTTCAATCTGCCACTGTGTTGATATTATTCACTATTCTAATACCTGGGTTTTTGTTTTAATTCTCTTCTATGCATATCTTTGATTTTTCCCCTTTTTTATTATAGTTGTGCGTTTCCCTGGGTTTTTGTGTTAATTTAGTTTCTTGGTATTTATGTATTTAAATTTTTGTTCATATTTAATTCTAGTTTTGCTAGTTAATTATGCTTTTTATTTTCTTACTTTGTTCAACATGTCAATATTCGTCTTTCACTCTTAAGTCTTTGTGCCTAATGACAAATAAAAGTCTAGAAATGTCAGTTAGCCCCTAAGATCATATTCTAAGTAGATGACAAATGCTGGTAAAATCAAATTGGGAAACACGAGACGATTAGATTTCCCTTGGGTAGTGATTGGCTGTTGGGGCAACCAATGAGAACAGCGGAAGTGATGACGCGCTAATCAATAGAAATTGGTCTTCCAAATCTCTGTCTTTGGCTCTTTCGAATGCTTTTCCGAAAAAGGGCAATAGGGCACGGAACCTGTGCTTACTTATTTCCTGTTTATCTTTTCCTGACTTACGTACCATTATTCGTATACCCCTCTCCCAAATTTTGGGAATTACCCCTCTTTTCATGTTTCATTTAACATAGAAAAAAATGCCATGCCCTAGCTTTCTGGTAAGTTTTGATTAACATGGAGTGGACACCATCTTGTCCAGGGGATGATTCTGGTAGAATTTCTTATAATAATTAAGAGTGGGAACTGGCGCTAGTCTCAACAACAAAAAACTGTCAACGCCCTCTAGAATTTCGCGGCACTTAGTATGTTTTCAAGCCTTTCTGTAAGGAACTCAGATCATATACTTATTGTTACCCTAATTTTACCAATTACATAATTAAATTAATTATTCCTGTTATTACACTTAAAAATGCCATGTCGCCAAACACTAGATGGCGTTGATTGTTGTGTTTTGCTAGCACCAGTTCCCACGCTTATAAGTTACTCATACTCTGAAATGACATAAGATTATCCTACCCACAAAGAAAAGATTCAAAGACTGTGGACTTGATGTGATTTAGTAATGGCAATGAACATTTTACCAGTAATAAAATAGAATCAGATTATCATTGAAAGGTTTGTAGCAACCAGATATACCAAAATATCTAATTATGTTCTGAATATATCACCGTTGTTGTGGATTCCGGTCGCGTTTTAACAATGATGTCCTTGTAACCCTGTACATTTTGGATTTCATAAGCATGTTGTTTATTTTTAAATTGTTTGCTAAAGT
Source organism: Artemia sp. Qi Xiang Cuo (assembly GCF_049724085.1). Lineage (NCBI taxonomy): Eukaryota > Metazoa > Arthropoda > Branchiopoda > Anostraca > Artemiidae > Artemia > Artemia sp. Qi Xiang Cuo. The sequence continues at coordinate 9,445,445 of NC_142810.1, read as the reverse complement.
TTAATAGATGGCTTAAGATACCCGGTGCCCAAAGAAAATACGGCTGGCGATTATATAAAACTAAACTCGCGCTCAATGAGCATATTGTAAACGAGTTTTGGCGGTATCTGGTGGTATCAATCTTGACAACGCTAACTGCTTTACATAATACAAAAAAGAACAGATACCACACCATTTGCTAAGATGAACAAATCGGTACGAAGGAGACATAGATGCCGGGTAGGAAAAAATAAAAAGAGAAGGCGTATAGGATGTGCTATTTCTGTACTGGCGGTCACCATGAAAACTGTCGGTCGCCAAAACAGGTGTTTGAGCCAAACCTGATGAAAATCACAGTATCCAGAAAACCTGAAATACCCAGTATAGAAAGACTCGAGAAGCCCCGTGTGTCCCATCCAAGACAGCCGTTTCTAAGTCTAATAATATCCCACTGTGCCTAATTTCCTGTTGGTTAACTGTCAATCCCTTTGTAACAAGATGGAGACTTTGAAGGACTACTCCGCAACAACATAACTATCGCTACTTGGATGGGAATCTGGAACCTTGATGAGGTTACAGGACAGATTACTGAATTCAATTAATTTCGAATTGCTTGAAGACGCAGAGGTAACATCAAGGTCGGCAGAGGTGTAGAATCTATGTGCAGAAAGACATTTTCATGCATAAGTACGGGCTTGCTCCGTCGTTTTTCATGCGTGATAGCAGCATTTGTTTATGACCCAGAGAGCTTACAAAACTGGTTGGACCTATTTTTCTAGCTCCAAACCACGCTAGACCCACTTAGAAGCTGATTTAGCCCACCTGCTGTCATAACTACTAGTTATTTTATCCAGACGAAGAAAGGCTAACTGGCCATGAGTGTTTCTCTTAAGCAAATTCCCACTTACTCATCTGACAGTACCCTCAATCTGATTCGAACAAACACTGAGGACCACCCGGCATCGCTTGGACTAGTCGGATTTTCAATTCAATTCAATTCAAACTTTTTATTTCCTCCGAATACGAAGAGTAAAAAAGAAATAAATGAAAATAATAACCGCTAATCAACAGGCCATAAAATTATTTTAAACTATATAACAACAAATACGCAAAGGCCTTCAATCAAAATTAACGCTTCATTCAATAGATAATAAATTAACACTTCACAAATTAACACTTCATTCAAAAATTAAATCAAATAAAATAAATTAAGCTTCGTGCGCAGCTCTATATAAATTATGAGGAAAAAAATTTAATTTTGATAAAAAATTCTTTTGCTTTTTCTCCAAAACATCAACAGGGTTTTTTATTTTATATGCATTCTTTAAAAAAAAGTATTTGATTCAGATTTAGAAAAGCGGCAAAGGAACTTAGCAAAATTAAAAAATGTGGTTTTTACATGTGCAATATTACTAATTCTAAAAAACGGGAGAAGCGATGAAAAAACTAAAATTTGAGGCAAAGCGACTGTATTATATACCCGAGCCAGTGATTTCTGAGAAAGAAGATCGCGAAGACAAATTACTGCCCCGAAACTAGACGCTATTCTACTTTTAACTGCTTTAGAAATAGAAGCAAGGCATCAATCAATCAATCAATCAATCAATCAATTTATTAATACTAAAAAAAAAACAAATACAAACTTAAAATTTATACACGCCCAAGAAGCTCAGCTTGCAAAGGGCCAACAAAACAAATAAGACACTATTATAAATAAAAAAAAAAAAAAGAAAAAGGAAAAAAAAAAATTTGATAAGATACATTTATTAAAATATTATAATTAATATGAAAATTAAGAAATAAATTAAAAAAAAATATATATAAATGAAGAAGAGATTTTAAATATGATTAAAAAAAAACAAATAAAAAAAAAAAATTAATCAGACAAATATATTGAATGAAAAAAAAGACTATAAATGTGGATGGAATGAAAAAAAAAAGAAGAAAAAGGGGGAAAATACTATACTGGAAATACCCAGTGGGAAAGTGCCTTTGCAGAAAGAGATGGAGGGACATCAGAAGGGATGGAGTTCCATAGTAAAATAGATTGATAAACAGGAGACCTCTGACCTGCTGTCGATGATCGCTTAGGTTAAATGAACCTGCGATAAGAGCAACGTAAAAAAGAAGAGTACCTACCTGAGCCTGACAGAAAGAAAAACTGCTGCAGAGATGGTGGAAGTGTACCTAGAAAAGCAGTATGTGCTAAATAAAGGTAACTTTTACCCACAATACGATCCAGCGGAGCTATTCCAGTATCATTATAAAGATCAGAGGAAGGGTAAAAACGAGGTAGAAGAAAAGTGGCCTTCACTGCCCTATTTTGGGCTCTTTGAAGTGAGCAGAGAAGAGATTTATTAGTACTACCCCAGACAGAACAGCAATAAGAAAGGTAAGAAAAAATAAAAGCATAATAAAGAGAAAGCATAACATCTGAGAGAAGAAATGAGTTAACCCTGTATATCATTGAAGATTGGCGGAGGACAAGGGAACGGGTATGAGCAATATGGGGTTTAAAAGAAAGAAAACAGTCAAGATACACACCAAGAAATTTCACTATAGTAGCTTGCGGTGTAATATCATTCCCATAAGTCAGGATGGTTAGTTCCCTTGCGTCTCTCATACGATAAGGGGTTCTAAAGTGTACAATGGCACTTTTTTGGCTGTTAAGAGTCATACCATTTGACCAGCACCAATCTTTTACTTTATCAAGAAGACCTTGAGCTAGGAAAATGGAAGATGGCAGGTCCACTGCAGCAATGAAAAAGTTACTGTGATCAGCAAAAAGAATAGGGCGCACAAGGGGATGAAGACCATCAACAAGATCATTAATATAAATTAAAAACAAAAGTGGTCCAAGCACAGAGTCCTGTGGGACAGCTTTCAAAAATAGGCAAGGTAGAGGAAGAAGTACCATTACTTAAACATACTGAGATCTCCCTGAGAGGTAAGACCTAAACCATTCAAGTGGGATTCCATGCACTCTAAATTAAGATAATTTAGGCAAAAGAACAGAGTTAATATCCAGATTAAATGACTTAGAAAAGTAAAGAAAAAGACCCAAAACACTCAATCCCTTTTCAAGGTTAACGCGCACAAACTATGTTGCATCTGAAAGTGAATGCAAGGTGAAAAAACTACGACGAAAACGATACTGACGGTTAGCTATGAGAGAATTATCTGCAGTCGTATTAGTACTAAATACAAATGAAGAGAGTCTACAATACACTCCTTTTTCAACAACCTTAGAAATTACAGGGAGGAGAGAACTAGGTCTATAGTTGGCAATTAGAGATGAATCACCTTTTTTAAACAAAGGTACAACATTAGCAACCTTAAATAAATCAGGAAAACACCAGAAGAAAGAGAGAGGTTAGTTATGTGTGAGATGGGGTTAGAAACAAACTGACCAATTTTTTTAAGAACATTACAGCTCAAACCAAAACCATCAACTGAACGGCTACTTGGAAGCTGGGAAATAATACTATAAATCTCAATATCACTGCATGGGGAAAGGAAAAATAACTTTTCTGCTAAGGGAAAACTATTTACTCTGCTTTAGGGTGGAATAGGAACTAAAGGAAGTGAGGTAAAATACGAATTGAAGGTGCTTGCTGAAGAATTTTTGTCCACGAAAGATGCATCAGCTTTCCTGTAACGACAAGGGGGGACTGTTTGAGTTTCTTGCGAGAAAGAGTTTCATTAACTACAGTTCCAACCTTTCGCAAATTCCCCTTACACTCATCAATTCGACGCGAAAAATATAGCTTTTTGGCTGCACGTACTGAAGAAGTAAGCACATTTTTATAAAGTTTATACTTTAAAAGATCATCCTGTGTCTTACTTTTACATGCAGCGTTGAACAGAGACGCCTTCATATGCGTAGCATTGATCAGACCTCTAGACATCCATGGACATATAGGTATGGAATTCCTTGGCCTCTTTCTAAGAGGAAAATGATTATCCAACAGAGCTCCCATACGACAAAAAAATAGATTCGTTGCACAATCAACGTGATTATCTTCAAGAACACTAGACCAATCATTACTCTGAACACTATGTATTAAATTAGAAATTTATTTATCTGTGGAAGTTCTAAAAGAAGACTCACCCCGCTCATCCAAAGCAATCTCAGTTTGAGGCACAGAAAGTGAAACATAAATAGGGAAATGATCAGAAAGATCAGTGAAAACAAGACCAGAAGTAAACTTCAAATTAGAAGAATGAGAAATGAAAATATTGTCTATTAAAGTGGCAGAATTTCTAGTAGGGTCAAAACGATAAGTAATAAAAATTGAAGGAAGTAGACCAGCAGAAGAAAGCCCATCAAAGAGATGGTCACAATCATCACTTGATCCAATATTTAACATATTACAATTAAAATCTGCCAAAACACAAATACGTTTTTTAGAGAAAGACCCCACACAAGAAAGTTGATCAAGCAAATCACAGAACAAATGTGTTGGAAGAGGAGGGGGCTTATAAAACAAACAAACAGTGTCACATGCAAACTGGCTTTTCAGATCAATAACAAGAGAATAAACTGTCATACTATTTGATACTACTGATTTAAACAAGGATTATGGTCAGACCTTCTACTAAACTCAATATCAGGCTTTATACAAAAAAGAAATATCCCTTGAGCACTTTGTTACCATTCTGGAGTTATCGACAGCAATATAATCATGCATATTATACGCTCTAATTTTTTTACCATTAGATCGCCATGTTTCTATTAAAACTGTCATAAAAAAAGGGCGAGAATTATCAGACCAAAAACATGATTCAGACTGTCCCACTGATCTTTTATCCCACGCACATTCAAACAAAATACATTAAAACTACTAGTTAAAGACAGTGAGGGTATAATTTTATCACAATAATCAATGGTAGTGTGATAATTACAGCTAGAATTAACCATGTATTCAAGGAGAGGGTCAAGCTTGTGAGTCTCTTGCTTACCAGCCCTACTTGGTTGATCAAATATAACAGAATTAAGAATAGAAGAATTCAAAAGAAAAGAGAAATCACCAATAATTATCACACATAATAAATATACACATAGAAATATAAGTGGGATGGCACAAATTATCCAAAGTACTGGACCAAAGTATAATGTGACACCAGTTACTATTACATGAGCTGCAAGTGTGCTGGACTGACAAAAAAATAATAGAAGTTAGGCTACATGAAGGTGAGAGGATCACAAAAACCATAAAGAGATATCAGTATAATGAAAGTAGAATCAAAGTATTGGCCCAATTTATAATGTGGGACCAGAAAATTATGTAAGCTGTAACTGACATGAAAAAAAAAAAAAAAAAATATATATAATAGCATTCAGCCTACCTGAAGGTGATAGGATTAAAGACAAATATAAATGAATATCAATGGAATGACACATATTATTCCAAATATTAGCCCAAAGTATACTATGGGTAGTAAGAAATTATGAGAGCTGCATATATACTGACATGACAAAAATATGATAGAATTCAGGGTACACAAGGGTGATAGCATCAAAAAATAAGATAAAGAAATATCAATGAGATGGCATATATTATTCAAAATATTGACCAAAAATATAATATGGGACCAGTCAAAATTATGCAAGTTGCATGTGTGCTGACATGAGAAAAATATGATAGAATTCAGGTTACAGGAAGGTGATAGGATCACCAACCCAGATAAAGAAATAATAGTGGCATGGCACATATTCATCAAAATATTGGCCCCAAGTATAATGTGGAACCAGTCAAGATTATATGAGCTGCAGTTATGCTTAAATGACAAAAATATTAAAGAAATCAGCTTGCATAAAGGTAATATGATAAAAAACAAACATAAAAAAAAATAAATAAATAACAGTGGGATAACATATATGATCCATAATATTTACCCAAAATGCAATATAGGACCAGTGAAAATTATATGAGCTGCAAGTGTGCTGACATGACAAAAGTACTATAGAAGCCAAGCTACATGATGGTGAAAGGATCATAAACAAACATAAAGAAAAATCAGTGGGAAGGCACATATTATTATAAGTATTAGCACAAACTATAATGTGTGACCAGTTGATATTATGGGGGTTACAAGTATAATGACACGACAAGAATATTATGTAAATCAGACAACATGAAGGGGACAGAATCACAAGCAAACATAAAGAAATATTAGTGGGAAGGGACATATCATCCAAACTATTGGCACAAAGTGTAATATGGTACCAGTCTAAATTATGTGAGGACAGTAAAGAATAATAGAGGAATATTTTAAGAACAGCAAGTAAATCCCTACAGAAACAATGCAATATATTATAAGAAAATAAATCTAAATCCATCACTTTAGTTTTTATACATTTTCAGCGCATAGATCAATTTCACTCTGATTATTAAACTTAACCACTCTTCCAGATTGGGTTTTATACAGGATATCACCTTTACTGGACCAAACATTACGTAAGCCAAGCTTTGACTTGGCATATGAAAGAAGCTGCAAGCGTTGTTTTGTAAGTGTCTCAGAGAATAGAATCCCTGATCCTTTCAAATCCTTCTTTTGTCTGAGAAGCAGTTGACGAACTCGTAAGTTGCAAAATTCAACAACTATGGGTCTGGGTTTTGCAGATGGTTTACCAATTCTTTTGGCTGATACAACATCAGACTGAATAATTGGTATGCCAGGAAACTTCCCAGCACATAGTGACAGGAATTGACTTTCAGTGTTTTCAATGGAGGTCTCCTCTTTCACCCCAAAGACAATAATTTGGTTGCTCAAAGCCTGCTGTTCAAAACGGTCATTTAATCTTGCCAGGTTGGACTGGATAGGCTGGAAAGTGTTTTTAAGGTCTATCATGGATGACTCTAAAGTAGCCAATGTAGATTTAACAGAAAATAAGCGTCTGTTATAGCTTTCAAGATTTTTATCCAATAGATTACGAAGATATAGGTTGAAGCCAGCATATACCTCCTGCTTGATTGCATCCAGCTTATCTGAAGAGATAGTGACATTATGTTGCATGAATGTCTGTTCCTCTTTCATTTTAACCACTGCCTCATCTACCTGGGAAGAGATCTTAGTCAATACAAAGTCATCAAGTAACCCTTTCACTAAAGATTAAAGGTTGTCAGGTTGCAATGAATCCTCTAGCTTTTCATGTTTAATTTTTATACCATTTTTGTGGTTAATGAGCATGATTAGTTGCTCAGAAACAGATTCTGATCCAGAGAATTGGAGTAAACTGTCTGACCTTAGTTCACGAGGTGACTTGAGTTGACTTTTCATTTCTTATCTGAAGTAAACAACAAAACAGGAACAGAATAAGCAGTGGTATAAGACAGTTTGAGTATAAGGCAGGATATAGTCCACAATGAAGTAACAAATTACAAATACCAAAGCAGGGGATTCTGAAATTTGAAGAATAGAAAGCAATCAGCAAAAAACCGAGAGGAGAGGTGGTGGGATTTAATTTTAATTAAAAAAAAATAACTTGGGAACTCTCTAAACTTTGATTGAAAGAGTCACATTTGAGGGATAGTTAAACAGGGCTGTCAATTAGGGGTTAAATTTCTATAGATTCTTAAAATATGCGATATAGTAATATGCATTTATTAACTTTTAGCTCGATTCGTGACCCACTTAGTTTTCAAGGCACGGGCACCGGCATGTAATGGCGTCGAATTCTGTCCATCAAAGGTAAAGCAGAAAATTCGTTTTTGAATTAACTATTCTTACAATTCCTACATGAACAGGCTATCGTTGTTTTGAATTATTTACTCACTTATCTACTTAATCCTCACGCCGGGGATGCGTTGAAAGTGTTGTCAGCCTTCACCACGTGGGGCGGTCTACAGCAAGGAGTTCTGCATCTGAAAGCAAAATTCTAGGCTGGTCAAGGAGTTTCCCGAGACTATCATTCCACCGGAACTTGGGTCTTCCTCTTGGACATTCCCAGATACTCTGGTCCCATTATCACAGGACTCTTCTTATAATTCCTGTGATGAACTGGGTATCTGTTCCCATGAGAAAATGAAAAAACCAACTAACTGAGCCAATCAGCAACAGCCCCTGATAAACTAAAACTTGTAATAATTTATAATTTTCGGTTGTGAAAAAACAAACAGTAGGATATTCTTACTATAGCTGAGAACTGCATACACTGTTCTGTTTGCAAAATAAACTTTCTATACTTTCTATAACTTTCTAAATTTTTTATACTTTCGATACCGCATTGCAGGATTGTATTTACAGAGGCCTTAAAAATGAAATCAATTCAGCATGCTTAGGTGGAGTTGAATATTTGTAGTAATTAACACTATTCTAACTTGTGTATTTACAAATATTCAGTTAAATATCTGTATTTTATTATCCCTATGAATTTCTGGTCACTGTACTTAAAGCTAAACATACTACTCCATTATATTGCCACAACCCTACCATGTTAAGGGAACGCTGAAAATATTTCAACTTTCGTCCTTAGTTGATATATTAATTTAATAATACAAGCATGGTATCATTGGCAGCGTAATAGGGTTTCCTAAGTAAAGAGCAAAGTGGACTCGACGCATTATTTTTTTTTCCTCTGAGCAAGGCAGTTTGTATAGAAGGATTTATCGTAAAAACTTCACAGACGACTCATTTGATTGGAAATCAAAGAGCTAGTGTCCTTTTTAATAGTCGAAAGTGATGAGAGGGCAACCAACCCCCTTCCCATGCCCATAAATTCCCCAAACACATCCAATACAAAATTTGAAATAACTATTTTGTTCAGCATAGTCTAAAGGTACTGTAACTGTGTCTTTTGGAATATCATTCCCCCCACATCCCTCGGGGCAAGTTAAGTAATTTGCCCATTGTTTGCATATAGTGTTTGTTATCGAGAGAAGTGGACATAATTGACCTTCAGTGTCCAAAAATACGAAGGGTGTCCAGGTTATGAACCTTTCATATTGTATTGAGAGGAGTGTTGGACCAAATCAAAACATGATATGTGCATTGCGGGTTGTCAAAAGTGTGTAACCCATGATTGACTGTGTGTAATAATTTACAACTTTCAGTAAATAATAAGGGAAATGATCTATTGACCGAAAATGCAATATTTGCATGCTACTGCTACTACTACAACTACAACGGCTACTACTACCACTGCTACCACTAAAACTACTACCTTTGAATTGAATACTACCAAAGCTGAGAATACTGAAATGAAATTTGAGGAAATGTTGACGGGAAAATTGAACTAAATAAAATCACATTATTTGCATACGGGTTTTCAAAAGGGCGTAACTTATGATTGACTGAGTGTATTAATTTGGAACTTTCAGGAAATAATAAAGTAAATTATCTATTTACCAAAAAAGCAACGTTTCCATGCTACTACTGCTACTATAACTACCACTAATACTACCACTGCTACCATCAAAACCGCTGCTTCTGTAGCTGTGGCGGAATATCGTCAAAATCCTAGGTGGGGGAAAGGGTGGAAAAGTTGGAGCCAATTTTCTCAAATCAAGTGAAAATGACAGTCAACTGAGTAAAAATGACAATCAACTGAAAAATGATCCTTATATTACCATAAAGGCAAATATACTAAAGAAAACTGACCTGTTTCTCTAGATACTTGAATTATGCAGGCTTAACTTAGTTTTGACAAGATTTTTTTTTTGCAGAAATTAAATTTTAGCTTGGAAGGGGGGGCAAAATGAGGTAGGGGGGAGGCAAACTTGGGACCAAAAGGGGCAGTTGCCCCACCCCCGGCCACATAGCCCAATTACAACCCTGTTTTTTAGTTAAGACTACCAAGTCTTAGGATATTGAAATTAAATTTGAGGAAATGTTAAGGGAAAAGTTGAACTAAAAAAAACATACGATGAAGTAAATCAAAACATGCAATGTGTGCTCTGAACTTAAAACTAGTGGTGTTGAACATCCCCTCATGATGGATTATGTAAAAAGATTATGAAAAAGGGGTATCAGCATTATTTTGAAACGGTTTACAGTATCAAGATGAAACTTCTGGGCCATCATGAGGGTATGTTCAACGCCACTAATTTTAAGATCAGAGAACACATTGCCTGTTTTGATTTATTTCAAATTTCGCCTCTAATATTCTATCAAATTTTCACATTCATACGCTTAGCCTTAATAGTACTAGCATTATAGTAGTAGTGGTGGTAGTAGGAGCAGCTGTTCAGTAGTGGTGTTGTGTTAGTTGCATTAGTATTAATAGCATTAGTAGCATGTACATGCTGCTCTTTAGTCAGTTAAACATCCTCCTCGTAATGCTCTGGAAGTTTCATCTTGATACGGTAAGCTGTTCCAAAATACTACTGATACGACCTTTTGACAATCTGTATGCTCATAGTGTGTTTTGATTTAGTCCAACATCCATTTAAAATTTCTTCGAGTGTTCATTTCGATATCCTCGGCCTTAGTAATTACTCGTTACAGAAGCAGTAGTTTTAGTGGTAGTAGTTGTAGTAGCAGTAGTAGCAATAGTGGTAGTATTAGTAGTAGTAGTGGTAATTTTAGTAGCAGTATTAATGTGCAAGAACTGACTTTTTTGTCAATTGATATTGTCCCTTATCATTTCATAAAAATTCAAATTAATATGCTCAGTTATTCCTGAATTACGCCCTTTTGACGACCTATATACACATTATGTGCTTTGATTTAGTTCAACACTCCCCTCAACACTCTTTGATAGGTTCACCTGAATGTCCTTCCTCTTTCTAGAAACTAAAGATTAAACATGCCCATCATTCTCAATAACATATACTATGATGTCCGCCGTTCATCCCCCCCCCCCCGCGGAAAATACCCCTCCGGCGTTTACCCCCCCCCCCCGAAATATCCCCCCGGATATCGCCTCCCCGAGGAAAATACCCCCTCGCGGAAAATACTCCCACGGAAAATACCACCCCCTCCCCCGTGGAAAATAAGTCTTTCATCTTTGTGAATTTTATTTGAGTTTTTTTTCCGTAGGAGGAAGGAATTTTGGTGCTTGTGTATTATACGCCACTCACTCAAGTTTACGCTGTGTAATACTCGAGAACAAACCTGTTTCTTCGGTCGTTTCTTTCAGCTTAGCGTGAGCAAAACAAAACAAGTGATAGAATAGATGGCAAATATATAATTTGGGCTATATATTTGCACATAAGTTTGGACAGTTTGAAGCCAGAAAACAATTCTTGCTTCATAATATGCATAATAATTGTACAAAACACATGTTTCATGCAGACCCGCTATACTGTACCCCCCCCCCCCACATAATGTGCAAATATATAGCCCAAATTTGTTTTTAAAGTAGCGAAGAAACCGGTTTTTTCTCGAGTTTTACACGTCGTAAACTTGAGTGACTGGCGCATATACACAAGTACTGGAATTTGTTATGGAGAAAGAGTCGGGTTTTCCGGTATTATTTAAGACCGAAAAACTGAAAGTAAGGAGCAACATCAAAGCTTAAAACGAACAGAAGTTAATCAAGGAGGCACACTTGTGCCTTTTTAAAGAGGCGACCCACCACAATGTTAAACGATTTCCGGTCCTAGCGGTCGCAGAGAGACGTTGGTGATCGCATTTTGTAGCCTAAGCTAAAACTAAGAAACATGCAAAATTTCACCCCCTCCGACTTTATCTTCATGGGGGAAAGTGGGCCGGAAGTTTCGACCCTCCCACGACCGCCCCCCTTTAACGTTGTCTGATCGGGCTGAAAATTAGAGGATAATCTTTCCTAGGACCTGGGAGCTTATCCTCAAAATTTCAGCTCAATCCGATCACTCCTTTCCTGTTTTTCAAAAACCAAATATAACCACTTAATGTTCATCAAATTTTTTTTTTTGTTAGCCACGCCTACAAGCCACAGTTGGCAACGGATCCAGGTGAATGAGGACTCATTCGAAGCGAAATTTGACCTGTTAGGGAGTGGGAGATTTCCAGACCGAAAAAATTATCCCCCGAATTTACATTTACGAAAAACCTCGTTTTCCTATAAGAGCCCATGTTACTTTTTCCCACCACAACCCCCCTTTAACGTTGTTTGATCGGGCTGAAATTTAGAGGATAAGCTTTCCTATGGCCTGGGAGCTTATCCTCAAAATTTCATTGGCCTGGGAGCTCAATCCGATCACTCCTACCCTGTTTTCCAAAATTCAAATATCAAGTTTTTTTTCTTTATCTGACACGCCTACAGGTCACAGTTGGCATAGCATCTGGGTGATTGAGGACTCATTCAAAGCGGAATTTGACCTGTTAGGGCCTTTTGATATTTTCAGACCGAAAAAAATATGCCCCGAATTTACATTTACGAAAAACCTCGTTTTCCTATAAGAGCCCATGTTAACTTTTGAAATTCCTAAAAGCAAAGTATTTCATTATTAAATTAGATCAAAATAGTCCTCTTAACCTGACAAGACCGACTGCAAGCTTCCAAAATTTCCAGCTCTTTCCCAGAAGTTTTTTTTTGTCGAAAAACGAAAATCTTACTTTCTTTTTGCTTGCGTCGAAAATAGATTGCAGAGACTAAAAATAATTTATCAAGAGTCTCTGATGGTACAGTGGTCACTATTCCTGCCTGTCTTGGGAAGACCTGGGTTCGATTCCCCGTCAGAGTGAATTTTTTATATATTGAATTTAAAGTAGTATCTCTTTAATTTAAAGTTTAAAAAAGAAACTCAGTCTCTTTTTAAAGTATAATCTATTAAATCCTTCGGCTCAACATGCGTCTCCAGAAGAATATCACAGGGCGGTAGCCCCCCAACTGTACCTCCTAATCCCTGTACGTTTTAAGGTTCGAACTTGTGACTCAGCCTCTTTAACTCTTTAGAAAACGTAGTTTTTTTTCAAATAATACGTATATGAAAGGAGTTGCCCCTTGTACAAGACCTTGCTCTTTACGCTAAAGTTTTGACCTTTTTTTCCTAATTGTTTAAAAGCGATTCCTGAAACACAATGACCGTTTAGGTAGAATTAATTTTAATCTTTTTCCACAAAACACGTTTTTCAAAGAAAATTAAAGAGCTCCATTAAGCCAAGAATCAGCAGAAATAAAGTCGAATAATCTTCCAAGCGTAAAACTACCACAAATCATTATCAATAAACAAATAAAATTCAAAACGAACAGAAATTACAATAAATGGCCGAGTCAAACTCGCAACGAGCAAAAATGAACTTGAGTAGGGCTGATAACTCCAATGCCTTCTCAAGACCAGAACATAATTTGTGCTTTACTGAAAAAAGAAAAAGCAAATGACCGAGGATTGTCAGTTTAATTGACATATACTGATGCTTATTCCTTAAAGTTTTGATAATTTTTTTTATTTATGAAAGTAAGAAAAGTGGAAACATTTATAACGTATTTTGTTTTCAGTAAAGCGGAAATTATGTTCTGGTCTTTAGAAGGCATGGGGGTTATCAGCCAGGCATGGGGGTAGAAGGTATGGGGGTAATTCTTGGCCAGGAAACCCCACTCATGTCGAGTTTCAGTTTCGGTTTCATTTATCTTTATTTAAAAACAAAATACATAACATTCCTGCCAGGAAAGCACAAAAAAATATGCTTGGCTAGGGCAGGACATTAACTAATATTAGTTAAAAAAAAAAAAGTGCAGAAAAGTAAACCAGTAAATAAATCAACCTATGGTTTCAACTTTAAAGGTAAAAAAAGAAGAAGAGAGAGAAAGCAATAGGGAACGAGAAAAAAGGGAAAATAAAAATGGGGAGAAAAAACAAACCTGGAGGAGGACAATTTTTTAGTTGCTTTAACTATTTTTAACGACACTTCATCAATTTCACAAGATTGTGATTTCATTTCCGTAATTATTTCATTTTCGTCACGTTTCGTAAACAGGAATTCAGAAGTTACGTTTCAAGGTGGGAGTTTCGGGACAGGGGGGCTTAATGATCTTTTATCAGCTTCATGGCACAGTTTTTACCTTTCTCCTTCCTCCTCCATCCTCTTATATCTGGTTTGCAATTGGGAACGATGTTGATATGAATATTCTCCAGGATTTTCTTTATCATGTTTCTTACTATGCTCACCCGCTCTTGAAAATTACTCCCTGCTGTCACTGAACAAAGACTCTTATTTTGACAAGACATTGTCTGTACTTTAAATCGAGAAATGTCTGATGCTCGTATTCATGAATGCCACCGTCATTGTGCGATTGATCTGGGCTATTTAAGTTTCTCTTTTCTTGTTTGCTCCAATGAGAGCTTCTGCAAAAGAATCGTACTTGAGAGCCGAAATCCACGGAGTTTGATTTTCAATAACGGGTGGGCTTCAGGACCTATGCCTTGAAAATTCCATGAACTGACCATCCCTTCTTTCTTCTTTTTTTGAACTACCTTTAAATGCATGCCCAATCTCCTCCACCTTATTCTTGAGTGGCTTGAAACTTGTTTGAGTTAAGGGAACCTTTTTCCTTTCCTCTATGTGACATTCTTTTGATACATAGTCCATACCCTGGTTTTCTTCAATCCGTTTTCGATCCTCTTTTGTTACCGGACTTTTATTGTTGTACACTTGCTGGTTCGATATTTCAATTTTTCTACAAGAATTTTGTTTACATTATCAGGCTTGGTCATCTCGAATTTTTTTATACATGTTGATTCTGACTCTAGATTATTCACTCCTCCATCAGTTCTATCTTTGACATTTTCCATATTCATGGCACCAGGAATTGAAATTTCAGTTTTTTTGTGTTCATCAGTGCTGCTGGAAACATCCGGAGTAATATCCAGGCCAAGTTGAATCCTTATTTCTTCTAACAATGGTAAAACCCGAGTCTTATTGAAAGATATTTCGACTTGAATTGTGTTTACCTTGTTCACCATTTCAGTGCACTCTTAGTAATGTCATTTGAATTTTTGTTTCTTGAGATATAAGGTACCATAGTACCTCGCCTGGACTTCTCCCAGATCTAAGAAAGTACATTACCATCAATTTGTAGACCGTTTTGACCGTTTAGATCCACTCTCTTAAACTCCAGTAGACTCTCTTGGTAATTTTAGATTATTTTATTCCTAAAATGTTGAATTAAGTTTGAGAAATAAGGTGACTTGGTGCCTCGACTGGGTCTCTAAGCCTGCAATGCGCAGTTCAAGTCAGTTGAGGATTCGGGTCATCTGAGACAACCTATCAAAGCCACCCACTTCAAATGTGTATTATTTTCTTAGTAGTCTTAAGTCATTTTGAGAAAATTAGATTTTTGTCTTAAGAAGGTAGGTGGCTCGGCACCAAGATAGATATGTTAGAAAAAATAGCATATTTCAAGCAACTTGGAGGTTTTGACCATTTTATAAACTCTCACTCAAAATCCATTGGATTTTCTTAGTAATACTATGTCATTTTACCACAGTTAGGTTTTAGTCAGAGGCAACGCTAT
Organism: Artemia sp. Qi Xiang Cuo; assembly: GCF_049724085.1. Taxonomy (NCBI): domain Eukaryota; kingdom Metazoa; phylum Arthropoda; class Branchiopoda; order Anostraca; family Artemiidae; genus Artemia; species Artemia sp. Qi Xiang Cuo. Next base: position 9,430,084 of record NC_142810.1, on the reverse strand, counting down.
AGCCTTGCCTATAGAAAAGGCCATGACGCTCCAATGTATCATTATTTCATTTTTCAAGAGGCACTTCATATGGAAGGGGTGGTCGTACAAACTCTGGAGGGGGGTCGTTCGATTGAAAATTGGAAGTTGTAGCGCACTTTTTGAGAGTCAAATATGATCGGGGGGCAACTACCCCCTCCCATGCCCTTTTTCCCCTAACTGCATCCGATGAGACATTGAGATAGCCATTTTGTTGGATTAGTTCAAAGATCAAATAACAAAAAATCCGCGGTCGTTACAATCCCCCAGGGCCTGGGAGCAAGGGTTGTAATTTATACCCTGAGGGCATATATGGTTATTTTGGAAGGGATGATCGTATAAGCTTCATAGGTTGCTCATTCGATTGTAACTCGGAAGTTCTAGTGTCATTTTTAAAAGTCAAAAGTGATTGGGAGCAGCTACCTCCCAGGCCTTTTTCCCTCAACTGTATCCGACCAAAATTTTGAGATAGCCACCTTGTGCAAAATAATTAAATATCAAATAACAATAGCTCCAGGGTCAACACAGCCCCCGGAGCCCAGGGGCAAGTGTTGCAAAGTCAACAGCGAAGGCTGACCGTTAAATTTTACAGAATCTGATCTTTCAGGCTCTACAATGTCTGATAAGCGAACACAGCCCTATCTTGACTTATAATATAATAATGATACATTATTGGCTTAGGTCCCAACACATGATGGAATGACTGAAAATAAGTTCTTAGCCTCCTCACTTCATGAATCCAGTGAAACACATAGGTATGTATGTGGAATAATAAAGAAATCAATTTGAATACAAATCCTCTGCTAACGTACCCACGTGCTGATGGACCTGCTTTAGGTCCAATATGGTCCACGTCTAACTCGTTTTGGGTCCATGTTCAATAAATATTTAAAACTTCCGGTATATAAACATAAATCCATTTTATTTACACATTTAAATTCACAAAATATCAAACTCATACACACACAGATAAATATTGAGCAAACACCCAAATTTCACTTAGAATTCAAAGTATCCCGTATTGTGTCAGGCCCAATGACCCCGAAAAAATAAATATCGGTAAAGGCAGTGGATGAAATCATTGATAAATTAACAACAGATTGGGTAGATCCTACCCTCCCCCATTTTTTTGGTTTTAATGACGATATTCTTGATCTAGATTCACGGGCTTAAAACTTTAAATGCCAAGTCGGTCGAGTCAACGTTCGACTTGTTTTTTGATATGCCCACTTCAACTAATTAAATCCTTTGAAGTTTCCAATACTTGCAAGTTCTAAGTTCCGAAATAACGCAAGAGTGCCCAACAGTATCTAATTTATCAATGATGGAATGAATAAAATATATTGAGGAGACGGACATAGTGTTTTCTGACTAGGTAACCAATGTGCTAATAACACCTTAAATAAGAATTCTAAGTTTCATCATTCTTTCAAATAATTTCTAGATAAATAAATAAATAAACAATAATAATAGATACATTTTGATCAAAAATTGTGTAAAGAATTTAGTAAAAATTAAAAAAAATAACATACCATTGAAATAATAAAAATTAAAGGAAAAGGAGACAGAATAATTGCGCAAAAATGCGCATACAAAACTGACAATGTTGCACTTAAGCACAACCAAAATATATAGGCCATGTGTCCCTTTTCTTTTTCAAATTAATGAGTACTTTTTAAATAATATAAATAACTTTTCAACTAAAAAAATTTTCTCGGACAGCTTGATCGTCGACATGCTGACCTGTCCTTGTAACCTCGCCTAAAAGCAGCTGCAAGGGAGCGAACTGACTCGGGAACGAAGGGCTCAATCATCCTAAAACAAAAATTAAATTGTAATACGATAAACTGTAAATGTAAAATACGCTGGGTAAGGTTTTAGAAACGTTCCACAAGCCAAACAGTGTCGAGGACGAGTTAGTCTAGTCCACTGACGTCCCCCCAACCATATATACACAAACAAAGAGGGGGGGGAATTTCCTTTGTTAGTTTTTGTTTTTGTAGTAGGTTTATTTCATTTTTGCTGGTGAATTAGAATAGTTGGTAAGAGAAAAAAAATTGAAAGGGAAGAAGAAGAGAGAGAGAAAAAAATAAGGTATTGGTATTACCAGAAAAGGTAAAAAAAGAAATAAGAATGACGCAATAACCAGGAAGGGTTCCAGCAAGGTATGTACGAACAAACACTGCGTTTCTGAGCTTTGTGGCTTTCCCAGATCGAGATGTACCTTTAGAGGTAGAAGTACACAGATGGCTGAAACATTATGGAGTCGAAAAAGAGAACCTGATAGGTATAGACGGATCAGGGCTGCGATATAGAAAAACTATGTCTGTGAAGTTCACCACTCGCAACGAACTCCATAAGTTCCTCACTAAAACTGAAGACGGAATGTTATCATTTGATGAAAGAGTTGTATACGTCGAAAGTTGCGAAACAAAATCCACTTTTGTGAAAATAGAAAGAATGCCGCTAGAAATGGAGTTGTTAGATGTCCAAGAGACATTGGAAAGGTATGGTAGAGTTTTCTCATGAAAACGTGAGTATTACTCTAGTGACGGATATCTCGAAACAGCCAAAACAAGAGCAATAGCAAGCATGAGAGTAGATAAGAACATCCCTTCTTTCATTTTCGTAAATGGAATGAGAATGCGGATACGGTATGATGGCCAAATCAAAACTTGCATTATATGTGATGAAACAGGACATTTAGCAGCTCAGTGTTCTTTTTCCTCACAGAGGTCGCCAAGAAACATAACATACAAACCAAGTGGCCCTAATGCCGTTAGTAGCCAAAGCAACGTTCGGCCGGAAAAACAACCTGCAAACCAAACAAATCTGAGACCCAAAGAAAAAGAAACTAAAGAGGAAAAGACAAATGCGCGTAAGAATCAGGAAGAAAAAATAGATCGCGAAATGGAGAAAATGAAATAGGAACTCGCAAGATCGGAAAATCGGAAAACGACCCGTGAATACAAGGACGAGCTAGAAAGAAAAAAAAACTGGAGAAAAAGGACAAGATACTGATAGCGAAGATGAAGAGTTCCAAGAGGCCCGCAGCAGGAGTAACTCACTGCCGGGAGTACTCACTAGAAGTATGAAAAGGATCAAAAGATCCCAAAGAACAGAATCACAGACTGGGTAGCCTGAACTTTCGAACCGACTTGAAAGCATTGAAGGTGTGATAGATAGTGTGGAAGAAATCGTACAGAGCAGCAACAACCCTTAGGCAAACCAGGCATTGGAACTAATCAATTACGCTGAGACGTCTTTCTCGTCGGTAGAAGGATTAGAAGCCAAGAAAGCAAGAACTAGAGAAAATGCAGAAGACATGGTGATAAATCAGCAAGAGCTTCCAAAAAATTCGCAACTTTGAACGTAAATGGAATAAAGCAAAGAAGTAGACAAATAATGCTAAAAGGGTATCTACTAAAAGAAAGAATAGACTTAGCATTTATACAAGAGAACGACACAAGCGAATTAAAAGGTTTAGAACCTGAATATAAGTATTATACGAATTGCAATGCGGGTGGAGGAAGCGTGGCGATAATATATAAAGAAAAGCTCCATGAAAAAGACGTTCGAACCGATACAGACGGGAGAATTATCAGGTGTGAGATAGGTCGGTGCAAATTTGTCAACATATATTCTCCATCTGAGTCGCAAAAAAAAAAATTACGAGAAGTATTCTTCGAAGAAAAAATAGCCCCATATATACCAAAAGATGTTGAAAACACAGTTTTCCTTGGAGATTTTAACTGCATAACAGACAGGCAAGATGCTGTAGCACAAAGTGACAATATTTGCTTGTCACTGAAACGATTCGTGCGTGATGCAGGCTTTCTTGAAGTTTGGAAAGAAAAAGTGAATACAAGGAGTTTCACTAGGATAAGGTGGACGGCGTACGGAGGAGCAGCTAGACTCGACCGCATATACACGTCAGATGAGATCCTTCCATAAATAGACAAAATCAAGAACAAAATTGTACCGTTTTCCGACAATCAAGCTGTGTTTGCCATATTGAGAAACGACGAGAAAAAAATCTTCTTACAGAAATTCGTCATGGAATATGAATACTGAAGTACTGAGAAACAAAGTTTTCACAGATGCCCCAGAAAAGATATCAGAGGCACTGAAAACTGTCGTAAAAAGTGGCCTTCCAAAACATTGGAAGAGTGTACCTAAACTAGTGATTATAAAAGTGGCCCAACAAATCTCTGGTGGTACAGCAAGGTTTGAAGAGAAACACGTCAGCTTTCTATATAAAGTAGTTTACCAGCTAAAAGAAGAAATAAATGCAGGGAAAAACTCAAACAAGGAATATTTTGAGGCTCTATCAGAGATAAGAGAGGTTAAAAATAAGCGGGCAGAAGCAATAAAAATAAGAACTAAAATAGAAGAATATATTCAAAACGAACAGTTAGCAACAACTTATATGCCGCGAGAAGAAAAAAATAAGACAACAACAAGGAATGTGTTCAAGAAAGAAAAAGAAGAAACCGAAGAAGAATAAAAGAAGGTACGAGAATTTATTGAGGAAATCCACATAACAAAAGTAACCGATGAACAGAATGAAATGCTAATAAGCGAAATCACTGCAGAAGAAATAAAAAAAGCATTATCGGAAACGAAAAATAACAAATCATCGGGAAGAGACGGCATACCTTACGAATTTTATAAGCATCATGCAAACGAAATAGCTGCGAAGAAAAAATTGGATGCATTGGAACAATGAAGCTCCTACCAAAGTCAGGAAATCTTGAAGAACTGGAGACCTGTAAATTTAACAAACTGCGACTATCGGATTCTCATCAAAGTTCTTGCAAACCGACTAAAAAAGGTATTTGGTAAGTTGCTAAGTACCTGACAAAAAGGAGGATTAGATGGACGGAAAACAGCTGATGTTCTGAGAGCCATACGAAACGTAATGCAAGTGATGGAAAAAAAGAAGGAAAAAGGGAAAGACAGAATCACAAGCTTTGAAAAAAGCATTCTTTGAATGCAAAAAACATTCGACAAAATAAGACTAGAACAGACAATTGTGATAGGTAATATGGAAAGAGATAGCTTTGAAGCAGAGAGAGGAGTGAAACATTGGAGGAGTGATTGTGATGAGGAGAGAGGAGTGATGCCCATTAAGCTCTTTATTGTTCTAAATATATATTGACCCTTTGTTGCGATATTTGGAGCAAGAGATACAAGGAATCGAGATAGGAGGAACCCAACAAAAGATAGAAGGATTTGTCGACGACCTCACGATTGTCACGGAAACAGACATGGATTATTTACGAGCTCTGCATTGTATAACTAAGTACTGCGATTTGTTCAAACTAGAATTAAACAAAGAAAAATGCGAAGTCCTGTCTTTAAGCGAAGAAGAACCTCAGTTTATTGGCGGGATAGAAAGGAAAGATGAAATAAAGGTTTTAGGTATCCAATGGAGAAAAACATGGAAAGAGACGGAAAACAGTTGACATCTTTTTCTATTTTGGCAAAAAGTATTCGTCCTAAAGAATACAGCGAAAAAAAATTTAAATGTTTAAAATTTGGATGTCTTAGACAAAATTGTCTTTCCTTATTTTTTTTTTCCTTAGTTTTCTTAGTATGTTGTTTTTTTACCTTTTCCATTTCTCCTCTCTTTGTATGACTGACTTCAGTAAATAGTAAGAGTTTTTGTTGTCAAAATAATTATATTATTTTAATGATTTCTAACACAAATAGAGACGAAGACCACACTGCCTTTCCATCATAAACAAATAAGTAGAACAACAGGGAAATTTTTATATTTCCCAGTACCAGTCCTGATTGAACTTCCTTGAAGTAATGATATTAGGGCTGTTTTAAAACATTTTTTTAAAAAAACCTTTCAGTTTTAATGATTGAATTTTAATGTAGTTTCTTTTATATTGTTTTTATTCTCTTCGTCTGTTTTACTGAGGACGGCCCTTGGATATAGGGTCGAAATATTCATTTAAAGTTGCGATCCACTGTCTTGTATAAAAATTTCCCTGTTGTTCTACTTATTTGTTTATGATTTCTAATATTTACTTAATTACTCAAAAACCCAAGTAGAGTGAGCAGGTATGTACTCGGGGGGGGGGGGGGGGGGTTTGCCTGTGCCCCTCTCAGCTAAAGCCATGAGAGTTTCTAATATTGACTAGTAATTCACCCTATTCTAAGATTTCGACGAAATCATCCTCACTTTATTCAAATTGCTAGCTGCCATTCATGGCCTTTGCTATTACTCTTTAAATTAATCTGATTACTCTGAGCTATTAATCTGAAGCGTGAAAATGCAATAAAAATGCATAAAAACACATTTTTGATGCGTTTTTCATTGTATTTCTTGTAAAAAAAAGAAAATAGAAACTAAGAAATACCCCACCCCCCGAATAAAATCCTGGATACTTCTTTGTATTCAATATGGATGTTTTAGCCCAATTTTGTTTCTTGTGTTATATTCCCGTAATATCCTTATATTTCATAGGTTTTAACAAATTTTGCATTTTCTTTCAAATTCTCTGATCCTGATGCTAAACCCTTCGGGTAACTGACTCCATTACAATTGCCTATGTTCTTAACTCTCAGCTCTGAAAATGACCGTGTGATGTTATACAACAGGTACCCGAAGCCATCCTGCCAGGTCAACATTTATCGGTAGTTTTCCGATTCTCACAAATGAGTATGCCTGTATACTCAGTATGCGTATCCGTATACTCAGTATGCGTATACTCAGTATGCTCAGTATACGCATACTCATTTTGCTTATGCCTGCATGTTGTTACTTATCTTGTTTATGACTACCAATCGATAAGCTCTACAGATAGTGAAGTAAGATTGACCGAGCTGTCAACTACATGCAGATATGGTGACAAACTTCGCAGGAGTAAGAAACCCCTTAAAATACCAAGGACAGTCAAAATGAATCTGATTGTTTGAACTGGTTGGAACTTACATAACCATATATTTCTTGAAAAAAATAGTAAGAATTGTAAATTTAATTTTTAATTAGAAAGACCCTTATATACAGTTAAATGGTTTCTGGTAGTAGCAGCTACCGAAATTAAAAAATAACGTGGGTGAAAAATCAGCAAAAAATAAGCTAAAACATACGGCGCCAAACAGCTTAAGACGGCGTAGCTTCCCTTTGGAGGTGTAGTTTCTTTGAGAATTAATAGATTGGTAATGATAAATTTTCAAAGACAAACAGCGCTGTCAAATATAACTAATAGTTTTGGTTGTTTATTTTCACAGCTTAATGTGGCAGTGATGTCAAAAATAAGATACTGGTCTAACCTTCATGATTTCCAAGCAACTAAACAAAAAATCTTAGAAAATTATTGTTTTCATGTATGAATAGACTAAAATGGGTCCAGGGCCAAAAACATCCTTATTCAGATATTCCTGAACCTATGAAGATGGGTGAGGAGGTTGAGGCTGAAGAGGATATGTTTCATGAAAATTATGTAAGGATAGTCTTAGCTACTTATTTGATGGGCCGTATGTCAAAGTATAAGCTGGATTAAATATGTGGTTCGATCCCACATTCTAGGACTTAATTAAAGAAATTAATTAATATATTTAAAGAAAGAAAGGGCTATATTTAAATAAAAGGCTATAATTAAAGAAAGACTAACGCGTCTAGTTCACCTTATATTTTTGAGTGATGAGAGATTGCCACAAATCCTGCAATTTGGGCATCCATCTAAGGCCAAGAGAAAAGCAGGGTGTCCTTATATGGGAGGGCAAGAGGTTACAAGAAAGGGATTTAAAGGTAATTGGAACTTCATAGGAATGAGTAAATGCTGAAGCTTTGAAGAGAATGGGGTGGAGAAGGAATTTGCAGCTGTTTTGGCCACAGGTGGCTTATGAAAACACCAAAAGAGAACCCTAGTTTCAGAACTTTCTAGAGCCCAGAAACACCATGTGAGTTGTTCATGCAACTGACCGTTTTTGCACAAACTACTTCACTAATGAATGCGATGTTTCGTTTAAAAAAGTAAATTTATTTCCCAACATGGCTTCAAAAAATTCTATTTTAGAATCAGTTCTTCGCTTAAGGACGAGTAGTCCGTTCCTTAAATGTTCGTTAGAATTAGAGAGGAATGAAATTAAGCATAACAGACTGAAATAAACATCCGAAGGAAACTTTGACAATGGATTCCAATTGAGCTTACTCAATTTCATCCAGTAGTGGACACATAATCAATTTTTTTTTTTTGGGGGGGGGATAAAAATTTGGCTCCCGCATCGGTATTTTTCACCCCTCTGAGCCTGCAGCTAGTACAATTTTTGAGCTTCTGGGTGGAGGGCACGTTCCCCTAAAACTCAACCCTGTTCTACTGTATTTCATCAAATCGATTTATTCTTCTCAAGTTATTCCCTCAAACGTGCCAGCTGGTATCCTTTATTCTAAATAGATGGCACTGACGTTAGATGTCATGTTATGCCTAAAAGGAAATCCTTCAAAGAAGTCTTTTATAAATTAAGGGTGTGAGTGACTGACATTCAACATGCATGTTGCAATTGATTGTTATAATGTGTGGCATTCCATAGCTGATTGCAATTATTGAATTGCATTCAAAAGTGCTTAATGAAACCTAATTTGCTTATTTTGCTTTAGAACTCAATAAGCTATAATCCGCTCTTTTCCAGATAGAAAATTCCTGGTCTATTTATCTATCAGGATAAATAAAAAAATCATACAGTTTCGAAGTTTCTTAAAAATTGCTATGGAGCTACAAGATTTTTTACTCTATGATGTTGTTTTTAATTATTTTTTTTTGGTATAACAGGAACAACATAGGAGTATAGAGAGGTAAAATTACAATTAGATCTTTTGACCGTTTCTTTAAATTTTTAAATTACTTCCGTAAAATTAATTTTTCCGTCGTTCAATAGAGCACAGTAATTGCGCTTATTCAATAAGCAATTGCGATTGATTACAATAAGTAGAGCTGGAGTTAGGTTTTTTCTCAGGGTGGAGGGGGGGAATGTAGACTTTGCCGCACCATCAATACTGTAAATATTACACTTTTTGCCCAAAAATATCACAATTTAAGCTTGTTTTGTGACCCCTGGGTGTGCCGTCTGGGGCACTCACCCCCTCTAGCACGTCCCCTAGATCTGGTCCAGACAATAAGCGGTATTGAATGCGGGGATGATTCAAATGACAAGTTGTTAGTGTTAGCAGCTAATATAGTCATAGAAATTGTAGCCATTGCTAGCACAATTGTAGCAATTGCTTGCACAATAGCACAATTGTAGCAATTACTAGCACAACTGACAATTGCTAGCAATTGTCAGTTGCTTTCCATGCTACAGAAACAGTTTTATTTTTTAAATACTTGTGTACTTCAATTTCAAGCCAGTTTTAACCACCAATGTAATTGCGTGATAAGTCACAAAAAGCTAACCAAAGTTGAATACGCAGTATCAAGCTGCCTGAGGCTAACAGAGCTACGCACGCTCTTCCTCCATCCCAATCTATTCAAAGCCTCCTTCTTTACACCCTCCCAGGAAGTTCCAATTTTCCTTAAATCTTGGCTTTATGACACTTTCCCACCCAAACCGTGGACGACCTGCTTGCCGTTTAGCCCTAGACAGATGGCCGTAAAGGATAATATTCGGCAATCTGTCATCCTTCATCCGCAGAACTTTCTCAAGCCATATCAACCTTTCTCTCGTCATAACCCTAGAAAGCAGGATTGAACTCGCACAGACTACTGTTTGACATACAGTCAGTTAGCTGGGTACATAGAACAATCTGTAGGTAATTTCTATGGAAAACATCTAGCAAATCTTCATCCACTTTTCGGAGCACCCATGCTTCTGAGCCACATTTGACCACTCTCTTCAGTGTAGCTTCCAATATTCTAATCTTGGTTTGCAGACTTATCTTCCTATTCTTCAACACTTTTTTTCCACTGTGAAAAAACACCCTGAGCCTTGGCTATTCTACTTTTAACATCTTCTCTGCTCCCACCTTCTTTGCTAATAATACTACCATTGTAAGTGACGCTGTCCACTTGATCCATCTTTTCGCTTCCCAGCGTCACTTTTTCCTGATCACTTATTTATAGCCTTAGCGACTTAGTCTTCTTAACATTAATTTTCAAACCTATTCTAGCACCCTGAACTCGCAAAACCTATAAAAATTCATTCATTTTGCTCACAATGTCATCTAGGATGCTTAAATCATCAGCATAATCAAAGTTCAGGAAAGTTTTTCCTCCCCATTTGATTCCGTGTTCTCTCATTGCCTTTCCTGTGTTCCTTAAGACAAAGTCTGTCAAAATGATCCATACAAAGAGGGATAGAACACAACCCTGCTTAAATCCTGATTTAATGCGAAACCAGCTGCTAACATCATTTCCTACCTCAACCGCAGCAGTGTTATTCTCGTACATAGCCCTAATCACTTTAATATGTTTGTCTGGTTTACCGTACAAGGGTAAGACCTTCGCTAAAGCTCTTCTATCAAGAGAGCCAAAGGCTTGCTCGTAATCTATAAAACTGAGGACTAAAGGTGTATGATTACTCAGGGACTTCTCAATTATTAGCCTAAGAGTTAAAATTTGGTCGACACATCCTCTACCCTTTCTAAAACCACCCTGTTCGTCTCCTATCACTTTGTCTACAGCATCTCTCAGTCTAAAAAGTATCATATTACTAAGTAATTTTCTACCTATAGAGACCAGGCTAATGACTCGATAATTACCACACTCACTCTCATCACCTTTCTTATACAGTGGTTTAACTAAGGTTTTCATAAAATCGTCAGGTAGTTCCCCTTTTTCAAAAATCATATTCATAATCTTCAGTAACTTATTTTTAACCTCAGAGCAACCATATTTAAGAAACTCATTTACCACAGTATCACCATCTGGGGCTTTGTTATTTTTTAATCCTTTTAGTACTGTCGCTAATTGAAAGCTTAATTAGATCTAATATAGAAATTGTCGTATTTAGTTGTAGCATTAAAATATTTTCTATTCAATGGAAAGAAGCATTTATAAGAATTCCTGAAATTAAATAAAATAAAAGTAAATTAAAAATTTAATAAAAATTTCCCTGTTAAATAACAATATTGAGCCCGCTGAGGTTCAGGCTTTAGAATACCCATAAATATAAAAAAAAATAATAGTATAAATCGTTATATTATCAAAAAACTTACTTCAAGATAGGCTTCAGTGCAGAGCCTCCCAATTTGTTTGTCATGTCTCCACTTTCGCACATAAAACGTTCAGCGCATTCTGGCTGAGCTAGAACCTGCATGTAACTTTTAAGGATTTTGTCAACATGTTTTCCAAGCATCTCCAATACTTCATGTTCAAATACGAGTGGAGCCAGTTCGTTCATAATTGGAGATTCGTCAATTTCGTTGGAGATTTCTCGCTTCTTACGACCAGCCAATGCAGGGAATGTGGCAACAACACCAGCAGTTGATGCTAAACCTAGAATAAAAATCCTCATTTCTGAGCATCAATGGAATACATATCTTAATTAAAAAGAAAGAAGAAAACACTAGCGATTCAGTGGCAGATTTCAGAACTACTTTGCCAGTGTTGTCATATAAAAATATCTTGCTCGTTACAACTACTTTGCTATTACTAATAGACAAACAATATATAGTTTAAAACTGACAATAATAAAAACTATTTGATAATAATAAAATTTAAAATTTTAATAATAAAAATTAGGAGCTGTTTCTTTTCTTTTATGAATGTCTTCAATTTAATTTATATATTTTGTTACCTTTAGCAAATTATTGATTTTGTTACCTTCACTTCCATATAATTAAATTATTAAATTAGCCTTGCTAAAACAACAAAGCTGGCAAGGTGGAATAAGGAATGCTAGTGAAGCTGTACTACAATTTGAACAAAGAAAATTTAGTACTTTTGCCTATCATGCTCACCTCCTACTGCACTACTTACTACTACTTACTACTACTTAATACTTACTACTACTACTACTTACTACCGCATGTTCAGCTCCTACTTCTACTTATTTTGTTGGATTGGTTTTACTGTTTTCAATACGTTGTTTTATTTTATTGCTAAAATGCTAAAATAGAGAGTTTTATACATTGCAAATCATGACCTTCATATTTCTCCCAATCAAAGGCATTTTAGCCAATATTTTTGAGGAAGAGGAGGGGGTAATAGGTTTTACTGGCCAGGTCACCATTTTTAATGATTTTGTCATCAATCTGAATCCAGTGGCGTAATTTCATCGAAATCCTGGGGAGGGGGGAGGCAGAGTTGGTGCGAATTTTCCCAAATCAAGTGAAAATAACAGTGAAAAAGGAAAAATGAGCCATATAATACCGTCAGGGCAAAGATATACTAGATATTACTAACCTTTTTCTCTTTATTCTTGAATTATGCAGGCTTATCTTAGTTTTGACAATAAATTTAATCTGGGGGAGGGGGGGGGAAACTAAGGTCTGAGGGAACAAAATGACGTCTGAAAGGGGCATTTTCCTCCCACCCTGCTCCATAGTAAATTACACCCCTCTCTGAATCTAGTTTTCAGCAAAATTTGACAAAGGGCCAAGACGCTTGTTGGAATGAGCCTCTCCCCTAAGTCTCTAACACCAAGAAGTAAAAAGCCCTAAGGACACAAAAAGTCTTCACGTGACGAAGTTTTTAGAGTGTACCTAATCCAAAAATTAATGGTTTCTTAGAGGAGCCCTTTCCACAGTCCCCTCGCAAAAAAAAAAATTATTCATTTTAATCTACGAAATTTAAATCCTGAAACCAGTATTCAATTTAATCATTGTAATAAGGTCTTCAGGATTGGTGACGATTAGTCTAGCCCAATGGTTCCCAAGCGATTTTGGGCCATGCCCCGTCTAAGCATTTCTAAAATCCCGATGCCCCTCCTAGTAATATTTAAATTTTGTTGCTCAAAATTGTATATGTATTCCTATGAAGAATGCATAAAAGGCTATTAACTTGACATTTTTTTTCCGGTCATCCTCTAGGCATATTTTACGTTAATGAAAAATTTTGTCTGAATAAAAAATCTTTTATACAATGCATACTGTTATTGCATCACTAAATTTTTACTTTTTTTGGTCTTTAACTGCACATGAATCAATGTGACGTCAATCACATGATTTTTTTTTTTTCAAAATTAAGACTCAAAAGCATAGTCAGCCAAAGAGTGCACATCCTACTCTTGACCCAGTAATATGCAGAAAAGTCCTACCGGTGGGACCTGCAATCCGCGTTGGGAATCACGGAACTAGCTCATAGACAAATTGGAGCTAAAAGTTTCTCAGTGGACCCTTTCCCTATCCATGTACTTACACAGCACGGTATCTCGAAATCCGTTTTTTTTTTAAATTTCTTGGCACTTCCCCAATAATATTATTTTTTTCATTTCCCCCCCCCCCCCTACATACGTGTTCCTATCCAACCAAGTCAATGATGTTTATTTCTTGTTATGAAGTGAATAAGGCTCTTAAGCCACTTTCGCTTACATGAAAATGCAATTTTCAAGTTTATTTGATCTGTCACTATCCTTTACAAACACTACCAGCTTTCACTCGTTAATTTGCATATTTAATGCTTTTGCAAAATTATTGGCTAAATTTATCATTGTGGACAATGTTTCTATTTTAAACTTCACTTTCACATGATTAAACTGTCTAGTGAAGGCTGACAAATCTGAGAAATCAGAAATCTGGTCTCACGAACTAATAAAACCATCACAAATTCTTATGAATTATGATGTTCGGTTGATTTGTCAAACAGAGAAATGACAAAGTAATCTCCTCTTTTCTTTTTTTATTTTTCACTTCTTTGTCTTCTTCTTCGACTAGATTCATCGTAATTTTTCTTTTTACTTCATTTCTCCTTTAATTGGTTTTACAATTGTTCTTTTTTGTTTCTTCTTCTTCCATTTTTTTTCCTATCTAGTTTCTTCCTTCCCTTTTCTTTTTTTCTTCTCAATAATCGTGCGTCTCCCTTTTCTTCTTCTTCTAATTTATTCTTAGCTTATTCCTTCATACATCTTTTCTCTTTCTTGTTTTCTTTCATTATGGACATTTCCATTTTTGACTTCACTTTCACGTGATTAAACCGTCTAGCGAAGGCTGACAAATCTGAGAAATCAGAACTCTGGTCTCAAGAACTAATAAGACCATCACAAATTCTTATGAATTATGATGTTCAGTTGATTTGTCAAACAGAGAAATGAAAAAGTAATCTCTTCTTTTCTTTTTTATTTTTCACTTCTTTATCTTCTTCTTCGACTAGATTCATCATAATCTTTCTTTTTACTTCATTTCTCCTTTAATTGGTTTTACAATTATTCTTTTTTGTTTCTTCTTTTTCTATTTTTTTCCTATCTAGTTTCTTCCTTCTCTTTTCTTTTTTTCTTCTCAATAATCGTGCGTCTCACTTTTCTTCTTCTATTCCTTCTTACATCTTTTCTCTTTCTTGTTTTCTTTCATTATGGACAACATTTCCATTCTAGACTTCACTTTCACGTGATTAAATCGTCTAGCGAAGGCTGACAAATCTGAGAAATCAGGACTTTGGTCTCACGAACTAATAAAACCATTACAAATTCTTATGAATTATGATGTTCAGTTGATTTTTCAACCAGAAGAATGACAGTGTAATTTCCCTTTTCTTTTTTTAATTTTCGTTTCCCTTTCTTCTTCTTCGACTATATTCACCATTCCTTTTACTTCATTTCTTCTTTAATTGGTCTTATAATTGTTCTTTTTTTGTTCTTCTTCTAATTTATTTTCATTTTATTTTCCTATCTTCTTCCTTCATTTCTTTTTTCTTCTCAATAATCTTGCGTCTCACTTTTCTTCTTCTTCTAATTTCCTCTTAGGTTTTCTTCTCATATATTTTTATCTTCTTCTTCACATTGTTTCTTTAAAGTTTCCTTCTTCTTCTTCTTTTTCTGGGTCGGAGGGGGGGGGTGTATTTTTGTAAAACGTAAAACATGCAAGATTAAATAGGACAATAATTAATATAAAGAAAACATGCACAAAGTGAAATATAAAGGAGTTCCCAATCGAGATTGGACCAAAGGTCCCAGGAAGAATCTCAAACAGCAGTTTGAGATTCTTCCCCTCCCCCTCTTCTACCTGAGTTAATCACTTTACCTCTATAAGGATTGGAATTACCTGCATATATGTTTATAGTAATTTGTTCAATTCTTTGTTTTATCGATTTCTTTTTTTTCTTGTCCTAAAAAAATCAATAAAATATTGCTAAAAATATTCAGGGGGCTGTGACCATAACTCTTAAAATAATCCTAATAAGCTATATAGAAAATAGTTGAAGTATAGATCACGAATTAAATAAAAATATAATATACTATTTACAAGACCAATTTATTATGCGTATCTTGTGCTTTATTGTTTATACAGGTTGTGCGAAAACAAAAATATGTAGGCTATGTTAGACATAACTGTCTTTTATAAGGAAATTACGCCATAAATATGTATCAGCTGGATGGTATTTATGGGGGGGGGGGAATTTTAAAAAGCGCCAAAAATAGGCGAATTATGTAGAAAATGTAGGGAGAATTATTATATTGCCAATGCAAATGACCAGGATAATGTCAACGCAATGGCAAATGGCGATATAATCTACATGGTCAATTTAAATTATTATGCATACCTTGTGCTTCTTTTTTTGGTAAAAGTTTTTTTGTTGTTGTTTTTACAGGTTTTGCGACAACAAAAATACATTTGTTAGACATAACTGTCTTCATAAGGAACATACGCCGTAAATTTATTTCAGTTTGGACGACATTTAGGAGGGGGGGCAAATTTGAAAAAGCACCAAAAATAGGCGAATTGTGTAGAACATGTAGGGAAGACCATTATATTGAAAAATTTGGTGGGAAGGGGCAAAGACTCATGGATGCCACTCCACTGCATACCAACTAACCAAGAATCATGGATATGCAAGAAAGGCCCAACCGAAGTCTTTCTCCAGTAACTATATTTAAAAATATATTTTGGGTGGAAAGTCCCATGATAAGGCTAAATTTACACTGCTATGATAGTTCAGTAAATTTCTTGACTCGACAGAACACGATTGCACGGATCAAACCAGCCGAAGAGTCCATCGCCTTTCTTTTCCAAGATTGGAAATATGTTGCCTTTTAAGAAAAAAGGTCTAAGGGTAAGTTTAACATTCTAGGGCAGTGATATTTCAATAAATGTCTTGACCAGTCTGAATACTGGATATCTCCTTTCTTAGTGTAAAGAGGGAGACTTTAAGTAGATTCGGATGGAGGAGGATGTGCGTTGTTGTATTAGCCTCAGGCAGCTTGGTGCTGCAGTGAGTCGTTAGTAGTAGCAGTAGTAGTCTGAATACTCTCTTACAGATTACTCCCACCCTAGGGTCGGTCGTCTTTGCCTGACGATCCTGGAGATACACTGCCCTTTGGAGTGGATACACCCGCCCCCCTGGCTGAATGATGCTGCCTTATTTTTATCTTTTTGTTCTGAGATTTCTATTATATAGCATTAAAAGTGCCAATTAGACGAGGTTTGCCCCCCTGGACTTCAGTTTATGGGCGCCCATGGTGAATCCTCTTTCCTGAATAGGCCTGATGATAAGTCCCCTCCTCCAAATTATAACCATGAGAACACATTAGCCATGAGAAGGAATAAATTACCTGCAATCATAGAAACGACATTGTTAGAATAGCCTTGCAAGCGTTCGCCATTATTCTCAACCATCCTCCTCAATCTTGGCATGACCAATGTCCTCATGTATGACCTCACATCTGGCATGTGTGACATCACGTATGACATAGCTGGTTCAAGCATCTTCTTAGCATCGTATTTAGGGAGGTAGTTCTCGGCAGTTGGAACATAATAATATACATATCCTATAGCTGTCTCAAGTGGATCCGAAGTCAAGGAGCCGTATGCAGGTTGATAGGGGTCGTGGGAGTATGCAGGAGGAGGTGCATTCACATGTTCTTTGTCACCAAGATAAACATCATGGTCTTCTGAAAATTTGCCAGATATTAGTCAACAGTTAACGTAATTATATATTCTCTGATTGGAACTAGTCCAAAACAGTGGACCAATTTTTTATGGGGAATGTTTTACAGATGAATAGAAGAAATAGATGAAAGAAAAGCAAGTTAAGTTAAAGATTCATAAATTTATAGGAAATTGCAAGACAAATAGTAAAAGCAAGAGACTTAAAACAGAAGGCATGTGTTTGTTCAATTTTTATTTCAGAAAAAGCAAACACGGGTGAATCTAGTATGAATCTATGTAGCGTGAAATGAAACAACCTCAATTAATTAGCCAATTTTTAAATAGTCAATTTTAATTAGTTAATGAATTAGTTAATAACAAGCTTAGTTAATTTTTTAATGAAACTGATTCGTCAGTTTTGCGACTAAAATTTTCAAACGTAAGATGTTCCTCTTGGCACTAGACTAAAGAATTGAACAAAAAAAAAAGTTTTCTTCAGCTGAAAGTAAGGAGCAACATTAAAACTTAAAACAAACAGGAATTATTACGTATATGAGGGGGGTTGCTCCTCCTCAACACCTCGCTCCTTAAGCTAAAATTTTTAGTACTTTTAAAAAAAGCTTCTAATTGTTTTAATTAATCGAACCTTGTGTTTCAGGAGTCATTCTTAAAAAATTGGCACAAAATTCAAACTTTAGCGAAAAGAGTGAGGTGTTGAGGAGGATCAATCCCCCCCATATACGCAATAATTTCATTTCGTTTGAAGTTTTAATGTTGCTCCTTACTTTCAGTTGAAAAAGCTGTTTTTTTCTTATTTAATTTCTGATCGTTTTTCTAAATGAGGCCAGAAAATCTGGCCTCATTTAGAGAAAATCTGGCTCGACCACCACTGAAAAATACCTCCTCTCCACGAAAACATTCTCTAGAAAATTCATCCAGATGAAAATTTACCCCGGAAGAATGCCCTTAATATCTCCATGCGTAAAAGCGAGTTGGCAAAGAGAAAGCAAGACATAAGAAGAATTTTGTATAGGAATTCTGACAAATTCCCCAAGTGTAAAATTTCCCCTGAAAAAATTTACCGCCTGGTATCTTCCCTTCCCATGCAAAAATTCTCCCAGTGGAAAATCCCCTTAGCAGAAAATTCGTCCCCCCCCCCCCTGAGAAATGGATACTTCCTACATAATACACGTAAACACGTAATAACACATACTACACGTAAACAATGGGCAAATTTTATAACTTCAATAAATTTCCCCAGGGACTTAGGGGGTCATGACATTTCCAAAGGCATAGTTATTCGGCCTTTCAAGTATGCTGAACAAAATGGCTATTTCAAATTTTTATCGGACGATTTTGAGAAAAAAGGGGCGTGAGAGAGGGATTAGCTATCCTCCCATCTTTTGGTCACTTAAAAAGGGTACTAGAACTTTTAATTTCGGTTTGAACGAGCCCTCTACTGATATTCTAGAGCCATTGGGTCGATACGATCACCCCTCGGGAAAACAAAACAAATTAACACGCATCCGTGATCTTTCTTCTGGCAAAAAATACAAAATTCTACGTTTTTGAAGATATGAGCTTGAAACATCTACAGTAGGGTATTCTAATGCGCTAAATCTGATGGTGTCATTTTCATTCAGATTCTATAACTTTTAGGGGGTGTTTCCTCCTTTTTTCGAAAATCAGGCAAATTTTCTGAGACTCGTAGCTATTGATAGGTAACTTAATGAAAACATAATGAATATTATATATTTGAAATCAGCGACACAAGACGATTCTTTTGATATATCTATTGGTATCCAAATTCCGTTTTTTAGAGTTTCAGTTACTATTGAGCCCGGTCACTCCTTACTTACAGTTCGTTACCACCAACATATATATATATATATATATATATATATATATATATATATATATATATATATATATATATATATATATATATATATATATATATATATATATATATATATATATATATATATTCAGTTCAGTTCAGTTCATTTAACATCAAAATACATTTAACAAATATGCCAATACCCGCCCCAAGAAAGATACCAAAAAGCACTTGTGACTGGGCGGGTACATACACTAAAAAAAAACACACACAAATTACATACAAACACTAAAAAAAAAAAAAAAAAAAAAAAAAAAAAAAAAAAAAAAAAAATCTCTCATCAATTCATTTAATAATAATAAAGATAAATAATAATAATAATAAAAAAAAAAATAAAAAAAACTATGAACCTTGACCTAACAAATATTTTTTCAATTTATTTTTAAATAGCCCCAGGTGCTCAGCCGCCCGAATGCTCTCCGGAATAGAGTTCCACACATTAAGTCCTGAAAATCTAGTATGGAAGCCGGCCCTGGTTCCACTTCTATTCGGAACAATGAAATCACTAGCATGACGAGTTTCATAATGGTGCAAAGACCTATTGTCATTAAAATAACCACGAAAAACCTCTGGACTAACATCATTCCAGCATTGATAAGCAAAAATTCCTATTTGGTAGTCTCGTAGCTGTCCTACATTCAACACTTGCATATTGTTGAAGCAAGATGAAGTTTTATTTACACCTTCAACATACCCACCAATAAGACGCATCGCTCTATTTTGAAAAGTCTGAACACGTTTAAAATTCACATAAAAATTACTTGCCCATAACATACAGCCATACGAAGCATATGGGTAGATCAAAGCATGGTATAAAAGCAATAAAACTCTCTGAGGTAAGAAATTTTTAAAACGACGAATCGCTCCAAGGCCACTTGCAACCTTTGCGGCAACAACATTACTGTGGCGTTTCCACGAAAAATTACAATCAATGTAAAAACCTAAGTACCGGATTTCTTGAAGTTGAACTACAGGCTTAATATTAAACAGAATTCTACCATCAATATCACTGAGCTTGCCTTCTCTAGAATATACAATAAAATTAGTCTTAGTAACATTAACTGATAACAAACTCAAACTAGTAAAAACATGGAAATTTCTCAGAACACATTTCACTTTCAACACACGAACATCCACACCCCGAAGAGTACCCTTAACTGCAGGGTAATCGGCGAATGACGTTAAGCAACAATCTGGAAGATAAAAATTCCTGATCATCACATAAACTAGATGCAAACGCTGGCCAATGAATGAGCCCTGAGGCAAACCACACAGTACCCAATCAGGGAAAGAAAAAGCATCATCAATCATCACTTTAATAGACCTCCCACACAAATAACTTTCAAACCACTTCAAACTCACTGCTTTAACACCTAAGCATTCTAATCTTTGCACTAATATTTTAAAATCCACCGTATCAAAGGCTTTCCTAAAATCAAAAAATACTGTTAGGGGGATTTCACCTTTTACTAAACAATTATTTACAAAATCAACAAGATGAATGGCAGCATGACTAGTGGAATGACCTTTTTGAAACCCGAATTGGGTATCACTGAGTAGGCTATGTTTCGTGACATGGTCATATAGACGGCGATGAATCACTTTTTCCAAAATTTTTGACAATAAAGGCAGTATCGATATTGGTCTCCAGTTACCGGTATCTGACCTGGCACCCCCTTTGTAAAGCAGGATAACTTTAGCTTGCTTCAACGCTTCTGGAAAGGTCCCCGTTTCCATAGATAAATCAATAACATGGAGAATACATGGTAGTATATATATTAACACAGCTTCAAAAGTTCTCAGATTCACGCCATCTATTCCAGCAGAATTCGATTTTATATTTTTCACTATTTTAATCACTTCATCACTTGTACACTTTTCAAACTGGAACTCAACAGTGTCTCCACGAGAGTCCACGAATTCCTCGCGAATAAAATTTCCCCTGTCCCACCTTACACTCTCTTGAACAGACGAGCCAACCTGAGAATAAAACTGGCCAAAATGATTCGCGACTACATTTTTATCACTCACATAGCTTCCGTTTATATCAATGCAAGGCGACTGACTACTTTTCTGATTTCCCATAAACTCATATATATATATATATATATATATATATATATATATATATATATATATATATATATATATATATATATATATATATATTGCCCCTATTCTGTACCTTTCTCTCTAAGATTTTGAATATTACCAGTTTTTTGGCATTTTTGTTAAAAAAAATGCATTAAAATTTTTATTTTCATTGAACAATTGTAGAAACAACAAAATCCGCACCCCTAGATTTTGAAAAATATATTGTATCTCCCAAACATCTACATTTGAATTCACTGATCAGATTAGAAACGTAAAATTAGAAGTGGTTAAAATGGGCTTAGAGTACAGAAATCTTAGAACACATCCACCGAATAAACAATACAAAAATCGACTTAGAATAATGCTTGGATTATGCAAACGTTATGCGTCATGTGTGAGTGGCGAATGCCCTAACGGTACTTGTCTGTTATAGCGCCTATGTATATAGAAGCTAAGTAGACCCTGTTTCTCTGACGCTCATTCCTAATGAAACGTTGCAAAATATATAATTTGGGCTATAGATTTGCACCCTAGGAAAAGGGGGGGGTAAATTATTTGGACAGTGAGAAGTTAGAAAAAGTTCCTACTTCATAATATGCAGAATAATTGTACCTAACATATTTTGCATGCAGACCCGTTATACTTTACCACCACCCCCTAATGTACAAATATATAGCCGAGATTTGTTTTTAAAATATTATATTTTTATCATACAGATCGCATTTTAAATAAATTTCATTCAATACAGATCGCAAACTCAATGAAAACCGGTTCTACTTAGCTTCTGCATACATAGGCGTTATAACAGACAAGGTTACTGGTGCGTAATACGGACACTTTTATATTTTGTACAAGGAAATCAGTCACGAAAAACCCGTCAAACAAGCTATTCTCAAGAGACTACTAACATAAATGACTGCAAAGCCGTGGTTTCTCAATGAGTTACAATATTTAAACGATTGTTTTTTGGGGTTTAAGGGGGGAAAGGTACCTAGGTTAGGTTACGTATTTAATATATGCTATGCTTTACCTCCCCCCCCTAATGTGCAAATATATAGCCCAAAATTTGCTTATAAACTATTATATATTCATCCGATTTTATTTTATATCATTAGCAATAACCAAACTTGACTTTTTAGAAGTGCCCGTATTATGCACCAGTACCCAGACAAGTACTGCCTAAGCTGCTGACTCTAGTCAAAGAAGTGAGAGGAGGGAGGCGACAGAATTAATTTCGCTCATGAGTACTCGCTTAGAGTACGGAATGATCGAAATACGAACCCATTTGCCAGGGCAAAATTTCCAAGCTGTCGATCGTAGGGAACGGAGGAAGGCAACATAATATTTAAGCACTTACGTATGTTACAGTATTAATAACAATTATATTTTTGCCTTCGGTTACTTTATTAGCAGATTAATTAGTATCTTTTTGAAATGGAAGTGTTGAAGCTTAGTGGATTGACTAACTAATTATGTAATTAATTTATAAACCATAGTAGCTATCTTTTTTTTATCACATGGTTTAATTATTTCGTTCTAAATATTTTATTTCGTTTTTTAAATATTTTAAATGTTTTACTTTTTACGGCTACACGGATTTGAATTGCAGGCATTGCTGTCATTTCATTTCTATGTAAACCCGTCTTTATATTAATGCAAAATTTGAATGTGCTTACTGTTGGGGGAAAGAATTGCCCTGAGCTTTTGAAATTATGGGGAAATTACTGGAATAAAATAACTTGATAAGAAAAAGTAGACGAATAAAAATATAATTTCTGTAAGTTCACAGTCTAATAGCACACAATTACACTATTTTGGTCTCCCCAGGGTGTATTTCTGATTACCTGCCATGGTTGCCTTTTTTTATTACTCCAGTCCAAACAGAAAAACATATTTTGCCAAATTAACTAAATTTAGCTGATCGGGCTATTTTGATTTTTTTTTTTAATTATTTTTTTTAATAGAGCAAATTGTTTGAATGTCATCAGCCAAACAGAGTTTCTACCATCCCTAGAGGCAGAACATTGTCCCCTGTGTATATCCGTGTTCCCAACTGTTCCGTGTTCCCTTCGGATACCCATACCAAAAATAACAGCCCTCAATGATGTTTTGATATAATTAATTTTACTTTCACACACATTTTCAAGTTAACGGGGTCATGAAGAACTTTTCATTATGTAAATTAGCACTTAAAAACTTGGCGCAAGACGAATTATGTGCCAATATACGGAGCAAAAACACTGACTAATTTGCCAAATTAATGTTATTGTAACTTCCATATGGAAAGTAGCCTGTTTAATACAATAATTACGGCAAAATTAAACAAAAGAAAGACATCCGAAATGACGTGTGCCTCAAGTTGACGTTACAATGGTGACATTAATAGCGTTTTAAAAAGAGGCTGCTTTCCACATGGAAAGTAACCTACTTTAATGTAATATTTACAGTAAAAACCAGTGCTTCCATTTCTACTATATTTTAGAGTACACTACTTTATTTTGAATGTTTCTCCTCTAATATTTTTAGACCTACTTTAATACTTTATTTCTACTTTAAATTTGGATTTTCCACTTTTTTCCTTGCCGAGCCTATGAATTTTTGTTACGGAAAAAGGAATTTCGGATACAACGGCTTTCGGCAAAAGTCATTGACAAATGTTCTTGTTTTTGTCGGACTTGGAAAGACCCGCAAAATTTGAAACAAAATAACCAACGTGAAAGGACCGACGTGATGGACAAATACAAATAGAAGCACCTATGCACATTTACCATCTTACTTGCTTAAAAAAGAAGTGCTAGAAGTTGTGAAGAGCCTTTGTCACAATTTCACAGTAAAAGACTATATTTGTCACAGTACAAAATTGAGTCTGTTCAGTCTGTGAACCTTAAAAGAGAAGAGTTCTTCCTACCCACCTCGTAAGGTTTACCTGGGACTAGGACTGACCGCTTGTCTGTTTTCCTTACAAGGAAAAGATACAAAGTTCACGGAGAAATGAAGAGCATCAAGGAGATTGCCCAGAAATTTTATATTGAAGCTGTGTCCCAGCTAATCGACTGATTTCCATTTGATTACGACATTTACAACTTCGTAGAGATTGTAGACCCAAAAGTCGCATCGGATGGTGATATTCTATCGTTGCGGCTTTTTTGCCATAAGTTCGGGCACCCCTCGTGGGATTTTGGGCTGGTTGAAAAAAAAGTAGCGGGCATTGATGCTGCTTAGTCCAGACGCCAGTTTGCTCTGTGGCTGAAACCCGATTGATTTTTGGAACTGGGTGGCGTCCATCAAGAGGCCAAGTGGAGTGCTAAAGTTCACTAGCGTTCTTCATGTCATTCGGTTTATTTTTGGACTTTCCCTGCTCAGATATCGTTGTGGAAAGACTTTTCAGCGTTCTGAAAACAGTAAAAAATGAATAGAGGAATGGGCTAAAAAACCTAACTTTCGCTGCGACGATTTCTGTCAAGTATGGGATGAAGCGTAAAGGCCACCCTACGTTCATCGAGAGTTTAAAGAAAAAAATGAAGTCCTTGAAATTCGATGTGACTGCGTCCAAACGCGTCACTTTTTTTGGCATTGGGAAAGACGATGGGGATGGCGACGACAACGATGACTCGGGGTATTAATCTTAGCATTTGGTGTTTTCTCTTAAATCTTATTAATTGGTAATTCTCCTTAAATTTTTCTGAATACAGTTTAAAGTGCGTCTGCATTCGGCAATTTCTGGAAAACTGGGAGGCAGGTAGTAGTCTACCCTAGCTAAAATCAAATAATTCAAAAGATCAAAATGCAGGCGCTGTCCTTAAATCAAGCTTTAGGTGATTCATTTTTGCTACTACACTGCTTCAAATTAACAACTCAATATAAAAAAAAAAGTCAAAACAAAACTAATGCGTAAAAAACGCTGGATATCATTCATGCCAATCCTTCGTATCAATTCAAATAAAAACGAAGGTGTTGCAAAAGTAGAAATAGAGAAGGAAAAAATAATGGCAAAGAAAAACAAATAAATAAAATATATTCATATGGTCCAGAATCTGAGATCTGGACCCGGAATCTATGAATCAAAACCGAACTTCATAGTCGATAAATACAAAGCATTGTTTTAAACGTCAAAAGAAGATATTTTGGTGAAAATAAAAGGTCTTGAGTTGCAAAATAGGTCGTCCTAAATAAATGAAATTAAAAGTCAGCCTAATAAGGCTTTGCTTGTAACTTGGAAAGAAGTCAGAAAATGGGGAAACTTTTAGAGATTTTGGTACTGAAAATAGCGATTTCTAGGGATTTTCCACCCGCCTTTTAGGGATTGAAAAAATTTAAAGTGGAAACACTGGTAATATAGCGCAAGAATCAATTTTGTTAACATTCCTGTTCAAATAGTAAGCACGATAACCTACTTATTTCCGGATTGTGTCCTATTATAAATCTACTCTTTTTTTTACACTTAAATACTTTATTCCCTCATTAGTGGAATGGAAGCACGGGTAAAAACAAGCAATATTTCCAAAATGACGTATGCTTCAAGTTAACGTTATTGTCGCTACACTAAAATAGCGTTTATAAACAGGGCTGCGTTCCATATGGAAAACATCCTGCTTTGATGCAATATGTATTGTAGAAACAATCAAGGGAAAGGTTTCTGAAATAACGTATGTTTCCCATTCATGTTACTATTCTGGCCTTAAAATAACGTTTTGGAAATGAGGCTGCATTCGGTTTGGAAAGTAACTTGTTTTAGCGCAATAATTACTGTACAAACAAAAAAGAGACTGAATATGTTTCATGTTCACGGTAAAGTATGTTTTATGTTCTATCGTGGCCTGAAAATAAATTTTGAAAATGAGGCTGCATTCTATATGGATAGTAACCTGCTTTAACAAAATAATAAAAAAAAAAATTCACAAAATATGTTTTTTTAAAGAAAAGTAAAGAGGTCCGTTAATCCGAAAATGAGCAGAAATAAAGTCAAATAATTTTCCAAACCTAAAATTACCACAAATCACCATCAATAAATAAATAAAACCCAAAACGAACAGAAATTACAATAAATAACCGAGTCAAACTCAAAACAAGCAAAAATTACCATGAGTAGGGCTGACAACCCCCATGCCTTCTCAAGGGAAGGATCCAGGACATCTGCACGTCAGGACCACTACCGTCAGGACATCGACAAAATCCATCATGAAATCGACAAAAGATCCGTTAGAATATCGACACGTCAGGACATCGATAGTCATAACATCGAAACGTCAGGACATCGACAGTCACAATCGCTACCCGTCAGAACATCGACATGTCAGTTCATCGACAGTCACAATCTCTACCCGTCAGAACGTCGACAGTCATAACATCGACACATCAAAACATCAAATTTTTTTTTAATAACGGAAATCCGTCAGAACAACTAACCGTCAGGACGTCGACGGTCATAACGTCGACACGCCATAACATCTAAAATGTTTTCATAACATCTAAATTTTTGAAACTTTAGTTTTTTGGGGTTTAGGTGGGAAAGGTATCTAGGTTAGGTTACGTATTTAATATATGCTATGCTAAAATTTATATCTAGAACACTCAAATCATCTAGATAAACTAAGTCTAGAAGACTGTAAATTCCCATTTGATCCAGTGCTCTTCCATTCCCTTTGTAATATTCTATAGGACTCATCCATCAAAGTAATCTGCATAAACGGGAATAGGACATAACCCTGTTTAGCTCCTGATTGAACACCAAACAAACTACCAACCACAAGTTTTACCTTAATCGCAGGGACATTGTTCTAATGCATAGCTTTATTCACTTTGATATACTTGTCTGGTATACAATACAAGGAAAGGACCTTCATTAAAGCTTTTTATCAGTTGAACCAAATTTCTATTCATAATCTATAAAACTGAGGAAGAAAGGGGTCAATTTTCATTTCGAAAATTGTGTTTTTATTTGTCATAACATCAACAAAAAAAAGACAATGTTCGTAATAATCAAGATTAGTGAAAACAACAAGTGAATGCACATTGGCAGTTTAATATATTGATATTCGTTCCTGAAAGTCTCAGGCTTCTGGATTTATTAACTTTATAAAGAGAATGCGCTTAATATAGCGCAAATGACGTTCTTGTCTTTAGAGGAAAAGATTTGGGGTAATTTCATTTCGTTCTACGTTTTATTTTATTATTTATCTTAGTTCCTGCCCGTTTTGGGTTTCATTTATTTATTGATAGTAATTTATGTTCTTTTAAAGCTTGAATTATTATTTGACTTTATTTTGCTCGCCTTTGGTTTAATGTAGCTATTTACTGCTAATTATCAGGTTATTTTAAGTTTTCTTTTATTATTTATTGTAATTTCTGTTTGTCTTGGGTTTCATTTATTTATTGATAGTGTTTTATGTTTTTTTTATGCCTGAATTATAATTTGACTTTATTTTGCTCGCCTTTGGCTTAATGTAGCTATTTACTGCTAATTATCAGGTTGTTTTAAGTTTTCTTTTATTATTTATTATAATTTCTGTTTGTTTTGGGTTTCATTTATTTATTGATAGTGTTTTATGTTTTTTTTTTTATGCCTGAATTATAATTTGACTTTATTTTCCTTGCCTTTGGTTTAATGTAGCTATTTACTACTAATTATCAGGTTGTTTTAAGTTTTCTTTTATTATTTATTATAATTTCTGTTTGTCTTGGGTTTCATTTATTTATTGATAGTGTTTTATGTTTTTTTTTATGCCTGAATTATAATTTGACTTTATTTTCCTTGCCTTTGGCTTAATGTAGCTATTTACTACTAATTATCAGGTTGTTTTAAGTTTTCTTTTATTATTTATTATAATTTCTGTTTGTTTTGGGTTTCATTTATTTATTGATAGTGTTTTATGTTTTTTTATGCCTGATTTATAATTTGACTTTATTTTGCTCGGCTTTGGTTTAATGTAGCTATTTACTGCTAATTATCAGGTTGTTTTAAGTTTTCTTTTATTATTTATTGTAATTTCTGTTTGTTTTGGGTTTCATTTATTTATTGATAGTGTTTTATGTTCTTTTTATGCCTGAATTATAATTTGACTTTATTTTTGCTCGCCATTGGTCAAATTTGGCCTTTTATTTTTCTTTGAAAAAGTTCATTTTAGGAAAAAGATTTTTGAAATCAATTTTTGTTCATTTTCAGTTGACATTGTTTTTTAAGGACTAGTAAAAGGAATATTTGCATAGTTTTTTTGATTTTTCTTCTGAAGAATTAAGACTTTTGCTAGCTATTTATAAATCTGTTGCAGAAAAAGTTTTTTTTATAAAACTAATTTCTGGTGAATTTTAATTGATATTGTTTTTTCATTGGTTAACAAAAGGACTATATGTAAATCATTTTTCAATTTTCTTCCTTAAGAATCAGTATTTTAGCTTGCTGTTTATATTTTGGACAAGATTTTGCAAAAAAATCTTAATAATAGTTGTGCTATAGAACTTTATATGGATGGATAAATGGAATATTATTCAAATAAATGAACTTAAAAATCTTCATAATCTTTAGGGTTCTACGAGGCTGAAGCCATTCTGACCCCATCCTGATAAAACTCTGAGTATAGGGAATTATTTATTGACCCTTAATTATAAATAATTAATGAATTATATAAAATTAATTAATATTTAATTATTTATTGACATTGTAAGAATCTTATTGTGTAATATTCCATTTCAACTGCTCGTTTGTTAAAAAAAAGTATCTTGAGCTCATTTAGTCATGAGTTTGATTTTCTGTTAAAAAAAGATACGACGTCAAGAATCAATTCAACTAGATTCGTTTCCGGTTGAGGTTACCTTTGTTCCTATTGTCTGAACGCAGTGTATTTTCATTTAGTCCAGCATCCCCTGGCATTCTCCAAAAGTTTCAAATTGACATCCTCAGCCGTTTCTGAGGTGTTAAAGATATGTCTTTTGACAACGAGTACGCACTTACAACGAGTAGTTTCAACTAAATACCCGTAACCGTTCCTTAAATTTTGCCGATGCGACCTTTTGACCACTTGGATGCATATTAATCCTTTTGATCCATTTCAATGTCCCCCAGCATTCCCTGAAAGTTTCAGCTTAGTACCATCAGCCGTTCCCGAGGTTCTTCAGATACGCCCTTCTGACAAGCCTGGATTAACATAGTGGCTTTTAATTTAGTCAAAATCCCCCTCAATATTCCCTAAAGATTTTAACTTGACGTCTTTAGTCGTTCCTGAGATTCTGCAGATACGACTTTACGGCAACATGGATGCACATAGTGTATTTTGATTTAGTTTAACATTTTCTAAACATTCCCTGGAAGTTTCAAGTTAATATCCTAAGAAGCTACTGAGATATTGCCGATACATGCTTCTGAACACCTGAATGCACCTATATTCATCTTTTAATTTAATTCTATACCGCCCTCGAGATACCCTGAAAGTTTCGATTTAACACCCCTCATTTCCCCTGAAAGTTCCAACTTTATCCTATTCCGTTTTCAAGATAATGAATTTATGTCTGGATGTACTTAAACTCTTTTGATTTAGTTCAGAAGTTTTACTTATAGTGGTAGTAGTGGTAGTAGTAGTAGTAGTAGTAGTAGCAGTAGTAGTAGTAGTGGTAGTTTTAGTAGCAGCAGTAGCAGTAGTAGCAGTAGTAGTAGTAGTGGCAGTAGTGGTAGCAGCCGCAAGTAGTCATGATCGCAAGTAGTCACTATCGCTAACACAAACAGTCGCAAGGAGTCGGACTCGTAAGTAGACGTAGTTACAAGTAGTAGCAGTCACAGTCACTACTAGTCGCAGTCGCAATCAGTCACGACTTCTTTTTTTTCTGATGGAAGTAAAGAGCAAAGTTGAAACTCAAAACGAATAAAACTATTGCTTCGCAGTTTATGTAACATGTATGGGCAAAACTGGTTCATAAAAACTGACCCGTGATGTTTCCCTATATTTGTAGAATTTTGAAAAACTAGGGATTATATATATATATATATATATATATATATATATATATATATATATATATATATATTTTTATATATATATATATATATATATATATATATATATATATATATATATATATATATATATATATATATATATATATATATATATATATATATTATATATATATATATATATATATATATATATATATATATATATATATATATATATATATATATATATATATATATATATATATATATATATATATATATATATATATATATATATATATATATATATATATATATATATATATATATATATATATATTGCAAATATATATCCCATAAACTGCGAAGAAATAATTTTTGGTTGTTTAAGGTTTCAATTTCGCTTTTTAATTCTTCAGGAGAGCATTTTTTTATTCATATGTAACAGAATACACCCAATAGTTGGCAGAATATATCAGGATTTTTGTTGTAAATTTTTTTCCATATTTTTGTTGAAAATAATACACGTAGTTAAATTTGCCCTTACTATTCATCTATCAGAAATGTGGTTTTTAGTAATAATACTAAAAAATGTGGCTAGTGCCCCTTTTATTAGTCTAAAGTGATTGAAGGGCAACAAGTTCCCCCCATCGCCCATCATTCCCCCAAACACATCCAATCAAAATTTTGCGATAGCAATTTTGTTCAGTGTAGTTGACTTCCAAATAGAAAATATGTTTTTGAAGAGGTCACTCCCCTACAACCCTCAGCGCAAATATCAGAACGATGTTGGCACAATGTATTATTTATTATTTTCTTCCTTTAGACCAGGGCACTTCGTATCAAATAAATTGTCGTAGAAACTTCAAAAAGGGCTCATTCAATTGGAAATTGGAGTGGCTTTTGTCCTGTTTAATAGTCGAAAGTGATTGGAAGGCAACTAACACCCCTTCCATGCCCACCATTTCCCGAAACACATCAAATCAAAATTTTTAGATAGCCATTTTGTTCAGCGTAGTTGATTTCCAGATAGAAAATATGTTTTTGAGGAGGTCACTCCCCCACAACCCTCAGGGCAAGGGTTTTAAGTTATGCCCTGGGGACATACAAGAATGATGATGGCATAATGTATTTTTTTCTCTTATGTGGTTTTTCAATGCGTTTTTATAGACAGAGTTGTCGTAAAACTTCAAAAGGGGCTCATTCAATCGGAAATTCAGAGGGCTAGAGCCCTTTTTAATAGTCGAAAGTGATTGGATGGCAACTAACCCCCCTGTCACGCCCACCTTTTCCCCAAACATATAAAATCAAAATTTTGAGATAGCCACTTTGTTGAACGTAGTAGAAAGTTCTGGACATCTGGTCTTTATTGATGACCACCCCCCCTCTCCCACAGCTCCCAGGGCAAGGATATTAAATTATACCCTTGGAGCATATATAGTTTTAATAGAACGCATTGTAGTAGAAAATTCAAAAAGGGCTCATTCGATTGGAAATTGAAATGGCTAGTGCCCTTTTTAATAGTCGAAAGTGATTGGAAGGCAACAATGGTGAGTGGAGAGTAATTAACCCCCTTCATTTTAGATTATTTTCAGTACCCTCCCCCTGCTACAATCTTTCTCTACATAGCATAGCATAGTACCTTCGCATACCTACCGGCACAGATGTGGAATACACGAGACGAGCCATCATGAGACCCACCAGGATTTTTTTTTTTTTGGGGGGGGGGATTGCAAAGGCCGCTAAGAACTTTGTGTCAAGCAATTTTAAATGGTAATATTTCTCTTTTATATTCATATACAATATTTCAATGTTTCAATATTCCAAAACACCCCTTCCACGCCCACTATTTTTCCAAACTCATCCAATCAAAATTTGGAGATTACCTTTTTGTTCTGCGCAGTTTAAAGTTCAGGAAATTACACCTTTGAGTAGGGCACTCCCCCCAAAGTGTTCAGGGCAATGGTTATAAGTTATGACCTGGGGGCATGTAAGTTTTATTGAAATCTTTGTCAGAGAAACTTGAAAAAGGGCTCATTCGATTGCAATTTCAAAGGTCTAGTGCCCTTTTTAATAGTCGAAAGGGATTTGAGGGCAACTAACCCCTCTCTCACGCCCATCTTTTCCCCAAACACATCCAAACCAAATTTTTAGATAGCACTTTTGTTCAGCGTAGTTGATTTACAGATAGAAATCATGTTTTTTAGGAGGACACTCCCCCACAGCCCTCAGGGCAAGGGTTGTAAGTTATGGACCTGGGGGTATATAAGTTTTATTGAAATCTTTGTCGGAGAAACTTGAAAAAGGACTCATTCGATTGCAAGTTCAAAGGTCTAGTGCCCTTTTTAATAGTCGAAAGTGATTTGAGGGCAACTAACCCCTCTCTCACGCCCATCTTTTCCCCAAACACATCCAAACCAAATTTTTAGATAGCACTTTTGTTCATCGTAGTTGATTTACAGATAGAAATCATGTTTTTTAGGAGGACACTCCCCCACAGCCCTCAGGACGAGGGTTGTAAGTTATGCCTTGGGGCATATAAGGTTTTTATAGAAAGAGTTATCGTAGAAACTTCAAAAAGAGCTCATTCGATTGGAAATTCAAAGGGCTAGTGCCCTTTTTAATAGTCAAAAGTGATTGGAGGGCAATTAACCCTCCTCGCACGCCCACCTTTTCCCAAAACACATCCAATCAACATTTTAAGATAGTCATTTTGTTCAACGTAGTTGAAAGTTCTGGAAATTAGGTCTTTGAGGATGACAACCCCCTTACAGCCCTCAGGGCAAGGGAACCTGTTGTCGTAGAAACTTCAAAAATGGCTCATTCGATTGAAAATAGCTAGTGCCCTTTTTAATAGTCGAAAGT
The DNA here is from genome assembly GCF_049724085.1 of Artemia sp. Qi Xiang Cuo. Classification (NCBI taxonomy): domain Eukaryota; kingdom Metazoa; phylum Arthropoda; class Branchiopoda; order Anostraca; family Artemiidae; genus Artemia; species Artemia sp. Qi Xiang Cuo. Next base: position 9,397,306 of record NC_142810.1, on the reverse strand, counting down.
GATTGAAAGGCAACTACCACCCCTTCCACACCCACAATTTCCCCAAAAACATCCAATCAAAATTTTGAGATAGCTATTTTGTTCCACGTTTAAAGTTCACGTTTATAACCATATTTTTCAATAAATACTTGTAGGAAAAAGATATAGAAAACCTTAAAATGTGATAGAAGAGAAAAACAACAAAACGTAAATGAAAATATAAGAAAAAAGTCTGGAGTCTTAAAACTAGCCTTTCTTCATTATCCAAATCTGGCGCCTTATATTTCAATCATCCCGAACTATTGGGTAGTGCTGTGGCACACATATATGCCTTGAGAACATCTTGTGTTGAATACTCTGTAAAATTGTGAAAAACGTAAAATTCGGATCATTTTGTGAAGTTTGAAATGATGAATTATGCTGCATTATAGTAAATTCATATCAGCTTTTTGTTATATTTAGGTTTTTACTATTCAATATGTGTACAAGTCTTTGCACGACTACAATAGCATGAATGTAGTAATTCAAAAGCCAGCATATTTCATATTATAAATTTCGTTGACTATAGTTCGTTGACTATAGACGAACTATAGACGAACTAATTTCGTTGACTATAGACGAACTATAGTTGACCAACAGCTATTGACAAACATAAGAGCAAGATGTTTGTATGTCACAAGCTCAAATGCTAAATACTTTTGAATTTTAGAACAGGGGTGCCAATTACGGGGGGGGGGTGAATCGTTTCCTCTAGATTCTGGAACATATCTTTTTTCAGTGTTGCCATTGCAAAAAAACTAAAATCACCCTCACCCCTAATTTTTAGAAATATCTTTTTTGTATCTTCATTTAAAAAATTGGAAAAACCCTTACTCTACCCTACATTATCATGCATTTGTACCCCTGTTTCAGAATAAAACATTTGGAACGTATTTTGGAACAGCCCTCCTAGCTATCTGAGACTCAAACAAGATATAGGAAACCATGTTGGGCTAATTGATCAAACTTTTTTTGTTTAATAGCGGGAGGGTTGTAAATACTGTTTTAGAAAAGCGTCACTTACCACCGAGCTACTGCTGTCGATTTCTCATAAAACTACTTATTCCACTAACCTTCGAACCAGCAAGATAGAAGTGCCCCCTTCCTTGATTCTTACGCCAGGGACAGCTGTCGCCCAGCGTTGGTCCTGACTCGAGTAAATACGCAACCCTATCGATCGCACTGTGTATATTTTATTTGTGATACTCAAGTTTTATACAGGCACACATTCAAGTTCTTATTCCAAGGTATTGTGATATAATACAACAAAAGTAATCAACGCCCCAATCCAGCGGCGAATCTCCAGCATTTTTATTAGGGGGACAAGAGGGGTCCATATCTCGATAGTCAAGGGGCATGGGATATAAAATAATTTTTTTCTCCACATTATTTGGGGGGGGGGGTGAAATGCCCCCCCCCCCCCCTCCCAAACGATGCACTGTCCCAATCATAGGTATATAGCAGAGGGGAGAGGGAATAGGATCTCCTGGGGGAAGAATGAAGCTGCCTAGCACCCTCCAGAAGCTGAAAATTCTGCTCTGAATTCTTCTTTTAAATTCGAAAAAAAAACAGGTTTTTTGGGACGAGGGTTGAGCTCCTCTTCCCCTCTGGAGAAATCAAATTCTATACCTAGGGCCACAATAGTAATACTGATGAAAACAAATTAATAAAGACAAAATTATGAGTAACGACAGTAATTTATTTGTTAAACCAGAAGTAATAGCAGTAAGAAGTTATTGTTATTAGAATAGTGTAGTTAAGATTCATTAATAGATTTTTTATGGTTATAATAGCGCAAATATTTGTCAGGGGAAAATAATTAAAACCGCCAACATTACTTTGTTACATATTGTAACAAATTACAATATGTAACACTATTATAGAAGTACTAATTAGTCTGGTAAAGTAATGAAAGTAGCATAGTTAGTGACACCGAGATTATGTCCAGACTTTTTGTTCGGGAGATTTTCTTTTTTGGGGAGGGAGTGGGGGTGCAAAAAATACAAATTAGCTGGGGGTGCACATCAAAATTAGCTATATATATATATATATATATATATATATATATATATATATATATATATATATATATATATTCAGGTGTGGGGTTTAAACCTGGTATTTCCCCCCTGGATACAGCCGTAAATGACACACTTGAAGAAATATCATTACTATTATCAATAGTCACTCTAAAGCCCTGCCTCAAATAGAGAAGTGGGTTTTATTATTTGGAGAACAATGGTAACATGGCTCGTTTATTTTTGGCCACAACGTAAATAAGGCGAAGAACAATAATGACACTAGAATGAAACCCCTTTACATTTTCTTATTGATGTGAGTATTAAATAATTGCTATGATATCAATATGAAATGATATCAATAGTCACTCTAAAGTCCTGCCTCAAATAGAGAAGTGGGTTTTCTTATTTGGAGAACAATTGTAACATGGCTCGTTCATTTTTTGGCCACAACGTAAATAGGGCGAAGAACAATAATGACACTAGAATTAAATCCCTTTACATTTTCTCATTGATGTTAGTATTAAATGATTGCACGGTAAAAATTCAAATTGGCTCTTGGTTCGGATGGAAAAGAGAGCGTCTCCTTGGCTAATCATCTTTCATCTACTAATAAGGAACATGATAAATAAGAGTGCGATGTGTTTCTCTTTTAATTGTTTTATTCTAAGCCAAGATTTAGAACTCAGTAGAAGTAGTTGTAGTAATACTAGCAGTATCAGGTCTAGTTTATTTATATCAGCTATATTTACTAAATATAACAAAGTAATCATAGTTGAAGTTAAAGTTATAATATTGCAGAAGCATTAATAAAACTATAATAACCATGATGCAGTAGTGGATGTAAGAACATTGGTAATGACCAGAGTTAATGGAAGTGGATGTAGTAGTAGTAATGGTGGAGAAGGACTAACAGAATTATAGCAATAATGGTGCAGTAGTTGATATAAGAATATTGGTGATGACAAGAAAAGCTGTGGCAAGGCAGAAGAAACGTAGCAGAAAATGGATACAGTAGCAGAAGTGGATGAAGTAGTCATATTAATGGAGTAGTACTAACAGGAGTATAAGAATAATTTTTGAGTAGTATACGCAGGGGTATTGGTAATGACAACAGTAGCAGTACAAGCAGTAGCAAAAGTGGGTGAAGTAGTAGTAACGTATGAGAAGTACTAACAAAAGTATAGGAATTGTGCTGGAGTATTAGATGCAACAGCATTGATAATGGAAAAGTACCTGTAGCAGAAGCAGCAGCAGCAGAATAGGATGCAGTAATCATAATGAAGAGGTAGGACTAACAGAATTTTAATAATTAGACCACAGTGGTAGATCTAAGATAATTGGTTATTGCAAGAGTAGTTGTGGCAAAAGTAATTATAGCAAAAGTAACGCAGTGACAGAAGGGTATACAATAGTCGTTACGCTGGCGTAACACTAAAAAGAGCATTGTAATAATGCAGCAGTAGTGGATGCAAGATCACTAGTAATAGCAAGAGTAATTGCGGTAGAAGTAGCAGAAGTGGATGCAGTGGTCATGATGGTGGAGTAATACTAACAGGAGAATAATAAAAGTGCTGGAGTTAAAGGTGTAAGAGTATTAGTAAAGGCATGAGTAGTTTTGGTAGAAGCAGCTGTAGACGAAGTGGATACAGTAGAAAAGGTGGGTTGAGTAGTCATAACCAGCGGCGGATCCAGGGGGGGGGGCCCTGGCCCCCCCCCAACATTTTCTGGCGCCCACTCAACCATCGTGCAAACGACCCTTTTTTGTGAATGATTCAACTAAGACCGACGCTAAAAAAAAAAATCGGATACGCCGTCATTTTTTACTTTCTTTTTATCACATTATCTAAAGTTCAAATCCGACACTGCACGAATCATGATTATTGGGTTTATTTTTGGGACGTGCTAAACGAGCAAAACATTTTGTGAATGCTTACGAGAAACGCATGTCTTTGGGGAGTTGCGTGGGTGGTTAGATCCAACCGGCGGGAGGCTAGGCGCGAGCGACCCTGCCACTGCCTTCGGAGTATTTTTGCTCCGTGTGTTAGACCAGTTAGACGGAAACGCATTTAAAATGGATCGGAAAAAAAATCAGGGCATGAATATAGAACAGAGAAGAAACAAAGAATGATGGCGGAAAGCCGTAAAGGATCGAGGGACATCTCTGATTATTTTGCCAAGAAAGATCAGATTAAAGGTAAGCTTTTAAAGATAGAACAATAAGGAAGGAGTGTCGTTTAAAGTGGGTATCAACACTTCTAATTTTTAGCTTTAGCCCCTTGTCGGATAGCTTTCCTGATAAGGCTCATTCGTCAAGCTTCATCGCGTACCAGCTGCTTTTGTTGTTATATACGGTCCCTCTTGTACAGTGTTCTTCGTATGCAATTTGTCCGAAGCGTTTGACCTGATTTTACCAGCCCACTCGTCTCGCCTGACGGTTATGATATTGGCTTAAAGCAGTATTTTTACCGACACACTGTGTCAGCTCTGAAATTATCTTTCAAATTCTTGCAGTTAAAGCTCTCTCTTTAGCCTTGTAAACTTCGGTGATAATTGTTTCGCGTTTCAGCTCTTGAAAAATATTTGTTAGCATATGTCGGGGATCGGTTCTTGGGGTTGCAAATTAAATTAGTGATGTTTAGGGTGGTATTTTATTTTAAAGTCCGGGTTTCCTAGAAATAGTTTTGGGGTATGAAAGTTCAAGATTTTTGGGGAGTTTAAAGTTAATGTTGCTGATTCAGTTTATTTTCAAATTTAGTTCCAATTCTGCCTTCACCATGTTGAGAGTTAAATCTACTAAAGCAAGCCATTATACAAAGTGTATATACGTTTACAATAAATGTCTTGTGCAAACTTTAAAAGAGAAACTTTTTTTGTTAGATGTTGAGACGACGGCAACTTCTGATGCCCACTCTGAGTCGACGGTCGGAATGCACAAAAACGCATTCAGCCAGGAGAACGAACTGTCACCAACAACTACGTCCACTTCACAGACGGCCTTCATAACAAACTTCGGCGAAACGACACACACTGATCAGCTGACTGAAGGATCAAGAAGCAGTACTCAAACCTTGGTGGTACATAGCCCAACACTGATTTCACAGTCCCCGCACCCGCAGCAGAATCAAAGCGCTATTTTTTCGCCTGAAACTGACTTCACGCCGTCGAATGACTTTGGTATAGCAGTAGCGCTGAAAGAGCGAAATCAGTTGTCTTCTGGCGAAATTATGTTTTTTATGAACGAAACGTGGAAGCCGAAGAACCAATCTGATCTTCCAGTCTCGACACAAAAGAGAAAAGGTGGCGAAGTCAAGCGTCGCTTGAATACCGAACATCTTGCCCGGTATCCTTGGCTCGCAGTGAGTCGTCATCCAGACCACGAAGGCCTTTGGTGCAGTGTTTGTGTTTTGATGAGGACCAACGAAAGCGGAGGAGGATGGTCGGCTTTATCTGGAGGCGGCGGACGGCAAAAAATGGGAAAGTTGGTCTTGAAACCGCTAAAAGACTATTCGAAACTTACCGGGAAAGATGGTGCGCTGACAAACCATGCTGAAGCACAGTTTCACAAATACTGCCAGGAAAAAGCTGCCGCGCTGCTAACAACGTTTCAGCGTGGTAGTCAAGATCAAGATATCAGGAATGCTCTTGACTGTGAAAGGGTCAAGCAAATACAGCAGAACCGTGCACTCTTGAGAAGCGTTGTTGAAACTGTCAAGCTTTGCGGGGCACAGACTATCCCCCTTCGTGGCCACCGTGATGATGGCAAACTTGATATCCAAGACTCTGATGTCATTACAGCAGTAAACGACGGGAATTTCCGCCACCTACTTCGGTATCAGATTCAGAGTGGAGACTCGCAACTTAAAAATTTACTTGAAAATGCACCGAGCAACGCCAAATATACGAGTAAACAGATCCAGAATGAGCTGATTGGAACAATTGGGGAAATGATAAAAACCGAAGTAGTGAGAAAAGCAAACAAAGCAACGGTTTGGTGTCTTCTTGCGGACGAGTCAACAGACAGGCAGACCAGGGAGCTGATGGTCATTGTTTGTCGTTATGTGTGTAAAACCGAGCAGGGATACGTGATTCGAGAAGATCCTTTTGCAGTTGTCGATGCCTTTCAAACCCTGTCAAGACTCGCTGGAGATGAGGAAAGTGACGACGGTAGAAGCATCAAAGAGAAGCTAGACGGCAAGAGCCTCGGGAAGCTGCTGTTGAGTGAGGTCAGGAAGTCAAATCTGGATTTGTCAAAGTGCGTTGGTCAAGGATACGACAAAGCTGCTAGCATGGCAAGCTTGACAAATGGTGCTGCTGCTGAAGTTAAACGCCAGTGTGAACTGGCAGATTACTTCCACTGTGTGAGCCATGCCACAAATCTCTCATGTTCAAAGATAGTTTCAGTTCCCATTCTGCGCAATGCCCAAGACGTTGTTCGAGACACAATTTCTCACTTCAGCTCAAGTGCCAAGAGAACAAGACTTCTAAAAAAGCATCTTATCGCGGACAAAGCTAAAACAGAGACACTCGTCAGTCTTTGTACGACGAGATTTGTAGAGAGACACGAAGCAATCAGCAGGTTTTGAGACTCCCTTCCGTCGATCGTTTCTGCTCTGCAGGAAATGGAAGGATGGCACGATCGAGAGGCAAGTAGCAGAGCTTATGCATTACGATCCTGCATTGAAAAATCAGATACACTCGTAGAACTGGTTTGCCTGAATTCGTTTTCGTCGATCATGAAACCTTTGGCCGAGTCACTACAACAGAAGGATGGTGACCTCGTGAGAGCCTTGTCCCTCATTAGCAGCGTGAAGGCAATGCTGGAAGATATGCGATCACATGCCGAAACCAAATTCAGACTGCTTTACGAAGATCTTCTGAAAATGGCCGAAAAGATTGATGCTACCATCAAGGTAACGCAGCCACGCATAGCTTCACGTTCTACATACCGGGCAGGGGTACCCAAGATGGATCCAGAAAGTCATTATAGGTTGGCGGCATTTATTCCAGCCCTGGACGCCATGCTGCTTGATTTTACGGAGCGGTTCAGCTGCCATTTTACGAATGCTGCAAAACTTTCAGCTTTGATCCCGGCTGTGGTTAATGGCAAACGCTGGGAGGACGTTCAGCCAGGGTACGAAAAGTACAAGGAGCTGCTCGTGGGTACGGAGATAGACGTTAAAACCGAGTTCGAGATTTGGAACAAGTATTGGTCTAAGGAAACCGTGCAAAAACCGAAAACAGCTATTTCAGCGCTGAACAGTTGTCAGGAAAATGTATTTCCCAACATCTTCGCATTGTTGAAAATTCTCGCGACGCTTCCTGTGTCAACCTGTGAAGCAGAACGAATGTTTTCAAAGGTTGACAGGACATGTTCATCAATACGAAGCACGATGACTGAAGAGAGGCTGGAGGCTCTACTGCTCATGCAGACTTACAGAGACGAACTGCCGAAAACAGACGATGCTATCGATATGTTCGCTCTCAGAAAAGCTCGCCGATTGAGTTTAGTTGTGTAGTGTGGTACTGTTTTTATTTTCTTTTGCTAAGTTTTACCTTTATGAGCATATTTGGCAGTGTTTTCATATAAATAAAGAGCTATCAAATTAGTCCTGTATAATCAGTTTTTGGCGCCCTGTGTCCGGCGCGGCCCCCCCCCCAAGATTTTCCTCTAGATCCGCCGGTGGTCATAACAGTGAAGTAGTACTCTTTGCAGCAGTAAATGGCTATTATGGATCAATTGATGAAAGAGTGTTGGTAATAGCAAGAGTAGTTGTGTTAGGAGTATCAATGCCTGCGGTAGTAGAAGTGGATGCAGTAGTCATAATGGTGGAGAAGTGATGGATAGTATTACAGATATTAGCAATGGCAAGGAAGTTATGGCAGAAGTAGATGCAGAAAAAGTGGATAGGGGAGACCAGCCATAACTGGTACAAAAAAATCTTCTTTTGGGTATTGCTCGAGTCCTGATGAAGCTATCTAAACGCTTTAAAGACCATCCAGTAGCTTAAACATTCAAGTTTCTTCGGAATTTTTACCTATTTTTAGCGTGTTACCATTTTTGGAACTGGCAAAAGTCTAGAGTCTGTCATTTTGTCCCAGTTATCGCGATACCCTTCATAACCGGAACACAATGATGGGGTATGCTGGGATATAATGTTATCTCAAGGTTAGGAGCATATTTTCTTACTCTTTTACTGAACTTTCGAATATGAACGCATAAAAGTAAGCAATACTCAAAACGTCATAAACTATGGCAATATTCGGTTAGATCTTTCTTAAACCCCATTACTGAAAGACTCTTTCGGTGGAACTATGGAAAAAATTCACTCAAGTCTTCCTGAAAAAAGAATTGCTTGGCACCTCTGTCTGTTCCTCCTGACGCAACAGGTGATCTCAACTTATGAACTACGAAGCTTTTCACTACTACAGATGTCTTTTCAGTACAAACAAATTTTGGCCCTCCATTGAGTTTACAGGTCCTGTATGGTGATTTCTTCCCCTACTTCTTTGGTTACTTAACCTACAACATAACTCAATCTGGTCTTGGATCAGAGCTTGACTAGGACAAAATCAAAATGCCAACTGACAAGTCTCCTTCTTCTTCGTTGCTTCCAACATGGAGCAAATCATCAAAACTGTCACCGTATTTAACAGATGACACCTTGCTAAGTTCTGAGTCTTGCCCTAGGTCCAGTCTCTTAACTTTTTCCCCTTTTTTGTGATTTCTTGTATCTCCACTTTCTTCGAATCCCTTTTGGTTTTCTTACTGCTTATTTTTCTTGTTTTTCTTCTTGCCTCCTTACTGCTTCTTTGATTATCTCTTTCGCGGGAGTGCCTGTGAGTATTGACCTACTATCTCTTTTCCTTCCTTTGTTTGCTTTTTTTCTAGGGCCTGCCTTAGAATGAGGCTCGACTTTTCCAAGAGAAAGGACTGCCACGTTTGAAGAACCAGAAACATCACCGGTGGCCTCGCTTTGCGGTGTCTCGTCTACCTTCTCTGCAGAATCCGTGATCTCTGGTGAGGGCCGGTCGGTTAATATATATATAAATATATACATATATATATATATATATATATATATATATATATATATATATATATATATATATATATATATATATATATATATATATATATATATATATATATATATATATATATATATATATATATATATATATATATATATATATATATATATATATATATATATATATATATATATATATATATATATATATATATATATATATATATATATATATATATATATATATATATATATATATATATATATATATATATATATATATATATATATATATATATATATATATATATATATATATATATATATATATATATATATATATATATATATATATATATATATATATATATATGTATATTCATTTATTTATTTCGCTTTTGAATTTCTTTTCTTTTCTCGAAGGTAGCGCTAGTAAACTTGCAAACTCTTAGCACCTTCTAAACCTCGATGAATACACTATCACCTGAAATCAGTATGGATTTCCTAGCTTCAGTTGTTCAGGAACGGCCAAGTATTGAAAATTCTGAAAAGAATTACAACACAACCATAAAAAGTTACTTTTTCAAACTTGTTGAAAAAAAAACTTTCAGTCATGTTGACCACACTTCACTCACATGTGGGCTACAAGATGGCAGTTCTTCAGTTGCATTTTCATTTTTACGGAATATTAAGACACTAAAAAGTTGAATGTCCCTGTTGGGGTTCCACCCCTGTTTCTTTTCCTTTCAGATAAATGACCTGTTTTCTTTTTCTTAATTACATTTGCTTATAGTATAATTTTAAAAGACAGGTTAAATTCCCGTTACTAAGCGATAGTGGTTTTGCAATAGGTAAGCTTTGAACCAAGTTATTTTTATACTTCCTGGTTTGGGAGTCATTGAAAGATAAATCTAAGAGGATGAATTGGGTTTGAATGGGGAGGTAGCTGATTGGCTGGGCCAAGTGACGGTCCACCCATATGAACAGTGGTGTATAAAATATAATTTTGTTTTAGTCTATGTTTTGACCCCGTTTGGGGAAAGAGTCTGCGTTTTGACCCCGTTTGGGGAAGGATATTTCTATTGATATTTGTGACCCTTTTTGGAAGAATACAAGTAAGGTATTTTCTACAAATTGACAGGGAGGGTTGTTGCCTCCAAGAAGAGAGTAGAGATTTTCCAGCCGTAACCTAAGGCGGGTACATTTGGCTTTAGAAAGTGGCCATTTGACCACTCGATCGCGTTACCATACCCTGGGACAGGGTATACTGTAAATAGGGTAGTACCAAACCCGATATTTGCAGATCTGTTGGGGTAAGAGCGGGAATCTCACTAATATTTGGGCCTACAAGGGGTTCTCCCCTTTGAGTAAGTGGCATAGCAACCTTTTTGCGCCATTTTTGCATCAATAAGTGGCGACACCCGTACTTACATCCCAATAAGTGGTGCCAGCGGTAGCTAGCACTACGAACATTGGCGGCAGTGGCATAAGTAAACACGAACATTGGTGGCAGCAAGAACAGGAATTATTAACAGTATTGATAATAAAAGAATTCTACATTTTCGAAGAGACAGGTTAATTTAGCCAACAAAAGTAGCCTATTGTGGTTACATATAAAGAGAAAAGAAAGAAATACGGAATCAATTAATACAATTATGAAGATCTATTATGGGCTATGCCTTGTGAGATCATAATTGGAAAATTTACGAATCAATATATCACGCAACTAATTAGTATTCAGAAATATAAGGCTAAAATTGCTGCGTGTCAAAACAATTTTCCGCGAGAGAACTGGAAGTTGAATGGATAAAAGAATTTTCATTTAGACTGAAGAGGTAATTCGAAGTTAACGCAATTTTGAAATAACGTCGGACAGAGATGAGATTAACTCTAGATCGAGAAGGGCGAGTGAAGCCCATAGAAAAAGTAGGAAAATAGAAAGAAAGGCAAATATAGAGGCCTTTGAAAGAGAGCACCAAGAATATAAGGGAAAAATGCAAGCTGAGAAAGATGAAATTAGAAAGAATAGAAAACAGGACGAAAGGGCTAGAGTAGCCTATAAAGAAAGAGACAATACGGATAAAGAACGAACAGATTCAGAAAATTAATTAAGAAGAAATAATGACAAACGGAATCACAGTAGTCCGAGTAGAAGGAGCAGTGTTAAATCGAGGTCCAGCAGGGGCTCGCGAAGGAGTACTCAAATAGATACAACACAACAAATATTAAATTTCATGCAGAAAGAAAGAGAGAAAGATAGACAAGAAAGAGAACGAAAGGAAGAGGCTGATAGGATACCCAGAGATCGAAAGGAGGAGGAAGATAGAAAAGAGAGAAAAGAGAGAAATAGAGAAAGAGAGGATAGATAGAGAACGAAAAGAAGAGGCTGATAGAATAGCCAGAGAAAAAAAGGAGGAGGCAGACAGAGAGGAAAGAAAATACATAATGGAAATGATTGCAGGGAAAAATTTTCAAACGTATAAGAGAACCGCATGGGTTAGAAGCCCAGAAAAATATAATACTCCATTAACTACGGTGGGAGGTGGACAGGCCCATAAAACAAATGGGGTAGCTGTGCCACCCTGTCGGAAAAATGAAATATTTGATACGCGTGTTCAAAATATTGATATTCCACAAAAATGGGATGCGGAAATAAAAAGACCACAAAATATTGAAAATAAGACGCGCGAAAATGATTTTTCGGGAAATTTTCCAGAAAATGGAAAACTTGAGAACACTTTTAATGAATATGAGACACTAACAAGTACAAGCCAAAATGAAGTGCTGATTGTACCAGAGAATAAGGAGACGAAATTTATTGTACGCGCTTTTCCGCGTAAAAATTGCGAAATTTTAGTACAATATGAAAAACCAAATGTCGGAATTCAGTTCCCATTTGATAACGAACTATTTGGTTCGGTGGTAAAAATAAAGAAGACTAAAAGAGAGAAAAGAGATATTAAATGAAGCTACAATGAAGTAATGCAGTCAAAGATAGTGGACACTGGAGTCCACATTAGATATATCGGTAATTTATTATTTTGCGCGAATGACAAAATTGAGAAAAGTAGAGACGAAAAGAGGAATGCAAAGAAGAGACAAAATTTGGAGATTCAGCCTACAGCGGCTAAAAATAAAAAAATGTTGGATGGTCTGTGCCTTGAAAATATAGATAAGAAGCGGGGAAAAGAGGTCAAAGACCCTTGGGGAATAAAACAAGATGGTTATAAAATAGAGATGAATGACCCACAACGGGTTGGGGAAGAGTTGGGAAATATGGAATGTCGAGTCGGATTGGAAAGATTTGGGAAGGAATCTGATATTGGTCTGATCAACTCAAAGGAGGGTTTGTTCCTTTATGAGGGGGAGGAATCCCTTGGGGAAGATCCCCTGCGGGAAGTCGCGAAAGATAGCCCTTTTCCTCAATGCGCAACTGATCGACAAGTTGTGATCCCTTTACCGAGATTTTGCCTTTCTGATCTGGAGTCCTTGGGGGATACCCTCTCTCAGTCACTTCATACTTCAGCCAAACTCTTGTCCAGTAACCCTGTTCATAGCTGTTATTCTTCATTTGGAATCGACAATTATTTCCGGCAAATTGTATTCAGTGGGAGATATATCTAAGTTTCATCTTCAATTAGCATCAACGTATATTCTTCAGTTAATTATCCCAGGGGAGGGAACCCAGAAAAAAAAGGCGATTCATTGTTCGCGAAAAAATTTACTTCATTTCCAGTACCCTTATCGTTTTCACAGGCCTTTGCATTTTCGGCCTTAGATTATTTGAAATTATGCCAAGGGGCAAATTACTTTTTGATTGAGATGTGGGGTTGTTTCCACAGCTGGAAATTAAGAGGCTAGTGCAGGCAATTTTTCACGATGGCTGGCATCATCACATGTGCCAGAAACTGATTCTCTGCTCCTCTCAAATTTAAATTCGTGAAAGCGAGAAAATTTGTTGTTTTGAATTGTGCTGCGCACAATCATTATCTATGAATCTTGAAGACTTCAACTTGCAAAATCTAAGGCGGATGCTATGCGATTTAGACCATGGTGGTCCTACAGTAGGGAAGTGTCGAGGACGACCGACCCAGAGCCAAGTGGTGGAAGAGAGAAGGAAAATAGATTTTATTGAAGTTATGTGTTTATGTTTGTAAGGGTGGACCAAGGTAGCGCGTGGGCGGTCATTTATCTTACGGGGGGAGGTGTTGGGGTTCCACCCCTGTTTCTTTTCCTTTCAGATAAATGACCTGTTTTCTTTTTCTTAATTACATTTGCTTATAATATAATTTCAAAAGACAGGTTAAATTCCCGTTACTAAGCGATAGTGGGTTTGCAATATGTAAGCTTTGAACCAGGTTATTTTTATACTTCCTGGTTTGGGAGTCATTGAAAGATAAATCTAAGAGGATGAATTGGGTTTGAATGGGGAGGTAGCTGATTGGCTGGGCCAAGTGACGGTCCACCCATATGAACAGTGGTGTATAAAATATAATTTTGTTTTAGTCTATGTTTTGACCCCGTTTGGGGAAGGAGTCTGCGTTGCGACCCCGATTGGGGAAGGATATTTCTATTGTTATTTGTGACCCTTTTTGGAAGAATAGAAGTAAGGTATTTTATACAAACTGTGTACTATTTTCCATAACCCAGGCAGGGTAGGAATATAACTACGAGGTACTGTCATTATTATATTGACAGGGAGGGTTGTTACCTCCAAGAAGAGAGTAGAGATTTTCTAGCCGTAGCCCAAGGCGGGTACATTTGGCTTTAGAAAGTGGCCATTTGACCACTCGATCGCGTTACCATACCCAGGGGCAGGGGATACTGCAAATAGGGTAGTACCAAACCCGATATTTGCAGAACTGTTGGGGTAAGAGCGGGAATCTCACTAATATTTTGGCCGACAAGGGGTTCTCCCCTTCGAGTAAGTGGCATAGCAACCTTTTTGCGCCATTTTTGCATCAATAAGTGGCGACACCCGTGCTTACACCCCAATAAGTGGTGCCAGCGGTAGCTAGCACTACGAACAGTCCCAGTTATAGCCGGTCTCCCCTACAGAAGCAAAAGCGGATGCAGTACTCACAACGAGGAGTAGTGCTAACAGAAGCACAGTAATAATGCTGAAATAGTAGATGACATAGCACTGGTAGTGGTAAGAGAAGCTTCGATAGAAATAGCAGCACATGCAGTAGCAGAAGAGGATGCAGCAGTCATGAAGGTGGAATAGTAGGCCTACTAACATGAGTATAGTAACAATGCTGCAGAATTTAATGTAAGAGTAACAGTGGTAAAATAAACAGTAGCATAAGTGGATGCAGTACTTATAATGATGATCTGTTACAGACAGAACTATAGTAATTATGCTGCAGCAGTAGGTGCAAGAGTATTGCTAACGACAAAAGCAGTTGTGTTCAAAATAGCAGTAGCAAAAGTGGATACAGTAGCAAAAGTGAATGCAGAAGTAACAGTGGTACAAGCGGATACAGTAGTAAATAGACATAGAAGTCATAAGAGTGACGTAGTACTAACGGGAGCATAATAATAATGCTGCAGTAATAGATGCAAGAGTGTTTGTAATGACAGGGGAAGTTGTGAAACAAAACAGCAGCGTAAGTTGATGAAGTATCAGAACTTGATGCAGTATTCATAATATTGGAGTAAGGTTAACAGAAGCATAGCAATAGTACTGCAATTGTAGATGTAAAAATATTGGTAATGGCGAGACTAGTTATGATGGAAGAAGCTACACGAAAAGTGGACGAAGCAGCAAAAGTAGGTGCAGTAATTTTAACAGTGGAGTAGCACTAACAGAAGAATAGTAGTATTGCTGCAGCAGTATATACAGGAATACTGGTAATGGCAGGAGTAGTTTATAATAAAAGTAGCAGTACCTAAAGAAACAAAAGTAGATGCAGAAGTCATATTGGTGGATTTGCACTAACAACAGTATAGTAATAATGATGCAGTAGAAGATTTAAGAGTATGGGAATAGCAAGAGTAGTTGAAGGAGAAAATGGACTAAGCAGCAAAAGTGGACACAGTAATTCCAACAGCGGAGTAGTTCTGGTAGAAGCATAGTGATATTGATTTAGCCGTAGATATAAGAGTATTGTTAATGGCAGGGGTAGTTATAATAGAAGTAGTTGTAACTGTAGTGGCAGAAATGGAAGCAGCACTCATAATAGTGGAGTAGTACTAGCGGGAGTATAGTAAGGATTCTTCAGTAGTATGTGTAAGGATAATGGTAATATCAAGAGTCGTTTCGGCAGAAGTAGCTGTAGCTGTAGCAGTTACAGCAGTCGTAATGGTGGAGTAATACTAACAAGACGACATTAATAATGGGGCAGCGGTAGATACAAAACCATTTTTAATGGCAAGAACAGCTCTGATATAAGTGGCAGTGCCTTCAGTAAAAGAAGTGGATACAGTAGAAGTGGATGAAGTAGTCGTAATGGTGGAGTAGTACAATTGAAACATAGTAGTAATGCTCAAGTAGTGTATGCAAGGGTTCTGGTAATGACAAGAGTAATTGTGGTAGTAGTAGCTGTACCTGCAGTGGCATTAGCACAAGTGGATGCAGCATTCATAATGGTAGAGTAGTACTGACAGAAGTATAGTAGTAATTCTACAGTAGTAGATATAAAAGTATTGGTAATAGTGAGAATAGTTATGGCAGAAGTAGTTATAATAGAAGTCAATATAGTGGCAAAGGTGGAGGCAGTTGCAACAACAGTGGAGTAGCAATAAAGGGGAGCATAGTTAAAATGCTGCAGTAGAAGATGCAAAAGTATTGGTAATAGTAAGAAAGTTCTGGTAGAGGTAGTAACACCTGCAGTAGCAGAAGAGGAAGCAGTCCCCCCCCTAGAAATTCAAAGATTCAAATTTATGCTATATATTGACGAGAACTATTAGTATGTTGGAATTTTTCTGTTGGATGTTCACTGGTAGATGGTTGAAAAAGCTGGAAATAAACAGAAATTTCCTAACATCGTTTCCGATATCGATATTGATTTTTGGTCTGATATACAGATACATCAATTTTGATATTTAATATCACCCAAATTTAAATTTTTGAATTAAATTCTTAGAACAAGAAGCTGTTATTTAACTATGATGTGATTTGCGTCAGATCGCTTTAATGGTATATATGTTTTCTGGAAATTGGAAATAGGATAGTGGGTTTATCATATTATAGTACTGCAAGAAGATAATAAGAGTATGGGTAATTCAAAAAGATTAATGCTGAAGCTAATTGATGATTTATGGTTTTTGGTGATTATTGATGAATAAAGATTTCAAAAGGTTAGATAGAACTTGCTGGCGATGTGAGGTTTTGTGAACTGTCATTGTAACTTCAGCTCCTCCTATTCATCACAGAATTGGCTGCCTCCCCTTAGACAAGATGCTGTCTACGCTCAAGATTACTGGTAAATGTAAAGGTAGTTGTGATGGAATTAGCAGTACCTGTGATAGAAGAAGTGGATGAGGGACTCATAATGGTCAAATAATACTAACATGAGTATAGTAATAACGCTGCTGTAGTAAATTTAATAGCATTGGTAATGGATGGAGTAGTTGTGGAAGAAGTGGCTGCAAGAGAAGGGGATATAGCAGCAGAGATGGGTGACAGTAGTAATTAAAGTGAAGTAGTACAACTAAGAAAATAGTAATATGGCTGCAGCAGTAGTTACAAGAGTATTGACAATGCAAGAGCAGTTGTGATAAAAGTAGCAGTACCTACAATGGTAGAAGTCGATGCAGTAATTTTAGCAATAGAGTAGCACTAGGACGAGTACAGTAATTACGCTGTTGCAGTGAATATTAGAGTAATGGTAGTGTCAAGAGTCGCTGTGGCAGAAGTAGTTGTAGAACGTATTGATACAATAGTCATAACGGTGGAGTAGCAAAAACAAGAGCATAGTAATAATGCTGCAGTAGTATTTATAATGGCATTGGAAATAGCCAGAGTAGTTGTGGAAGAAGAAGCGGTAGCAGAAGTAGAAAAAGTAGAAGAAGTGGATGATGTAGTCATAACGGTGGAGCAGTACCAACAGGATCATAGTAAAAACGCCACATTGGTATATGCAATAGTGTTGGTACAGTAAACATAGCGTTGGAGTAGCACTAACAAGAGAATAATAATAATGCTGCAGTAGAAGATATAAGAGCATTGGAAATAGCGAGAGTAAATGTGGAAGAAGCAGCAGTAGCAAATAGTCATACGACGGATTAGTATAAACAAAAGTATAGTAATAGTGCTGCAGTTGTAGATGCAAGAATATTGGTAATGGTAAGAGTAGTTGTGGTGGAAGTAGCTACAGGGAAAGTGGATGACGCAGTAATTATAACAGTGGAGTATATTGCTACATTAGTATTTACATGGATATTGCTGCAGCAGTTGATACAGGGGTAACTGTAGGAGAAGTGAATTAAACAGCAAAATAGAACGGACTAATTATAATAGTGGAGTAGTACTGGTAGAAGCATAGTAATAATCCTGCAGCAGCAGATATAGAAGTATCGGTAATAGCAGGAGTAGTTGTAATAGAAGTAGCAGTACCTGTATTGGCAGAATTAGAAGCAGTTGTAATAACAGTGGAGTAGTACTAACAGGAGTATAGTAATAATTTCTCAGTAGTATGCGTTAGAATAATGGCAATTTCAAGAGTAGTCGTGGCAGTAGTAACTGTAGCAGAAGTAGTTGCCGCAGTCAAAATAGTAGAGTAGTACTTGGAAGAGCATAGTAAAAAATGGTGCAGAAGTAGATTTAAAAGCAATGGTAATGACAAGAGTAGTTGTGGTTGAGGTGGCAGTATTTGCAGCAGCAGAAGTAGATACAATAGAAGAAGTGGATAAAGTAGTCATAACGGTGGAATAGTACCATAAGAAGCATAATAAAAATGCCGCAGTAGCAGATGCAAGAGCGTTCGTACAGTAGTCTTAACGGTGGAGTGTATTAACAAGAGAATATTGTTAACGTTGCAGTCGTAGAAGAGATGTTGGGAAGAAGTAGCAGTAGCAGAAGTCGACAAAGTAGAAAAAGTGGACGATGTAATCATAACTAGGGAGTATAATCAAGAAGAGCATAGTAATAATACCGCAGTAGTAGATGTAAGTGCGTTGGTAATGGTAAGAGTAGTTGTTATAGGAGTAGCATTACCTGCAATAGAAGAAGTGGATGTAGCAGTCATAATGGTGGAGTAGTATATGTAAGAGCATTGATAATTACAAGAGTAGCTGTGGCAGAACTAGCGGAAGTGGATACAGTAGTCATAATGGGGCATTGTACCAATATGAGCATTATAGTAATGGTGCAGTAGTAGATGCAAGCGTATTGGTAATAGAAAAGTACTTGTGGTAGAAGTAGCAGCAGCAAAAGTGGATATAGTAGCATATGTGGGGGCTGTAGTCATCATTGGGGAGTAGCATTAACAGTTTTATATTAGTAAAGCAGCAGCAGTAGAAGCAAGAGCTTTGGTAATGGCGAGAATAGTTGTGGCAGAAACAGCTATAGCAGAAGTGGATACAGTAGTAATAGTGGATATAGTGGTCACAACGATGGAGTAGCACTTACAGAATTTGTGTAATAGTCTCGCATTAGTAGGTATAAGAGCGTCTGTAATGACGAGAGTAGTTGTGACAGAAGTAGCAATTACAGAACTTAATACAGTAGCAGATATGAATACAGTAGTAATAATATTGGAGTAGTAGTAGTAGAATTATAGTAATAATAGTGCAGTAGTAGATGATAGAGCATTCGTAAAGGCAAGAGTAGCTGTGGCAGAAGTAGTCACGCTTGTAATAGCAAAGGTGGATGTGATAGTTTTGATGGGGGAGTAGCACCAACAGGACCATAGTAGTAATGCTGTAGTAGTAGATCTGGAAATGTTTTGTTACAGTAAGTGAACATATGGCAGAAGTAGCATTACGAGCATGAACAGTAGGAGAGGTAGTAGTAGTAAATATCGATAGCAAAAGCAGCAGCAATCTAAAGTTGTGGCCAGAGTTGGGCGTCCTTGTAAATTTCTCGTATCCCAAAACCCAGGAAGTAGCTTGTAGGGTATGCACACTTTAGACATATTATAGCTGCATTCAGGTTTGCCCAGTTTAAATCATCGTCAAGTTAATATGCCCAGTTAATATGGAGATATAAAAATCGTCGTTTTAGTACTTTTTATGTATTTTAGCAGTGTTAGTGGTAATAATAATTACAGTTGTGTAGCGAAGTCCACTAACTTTCTTCTAGAGTTGTAACAGAGTTTACAATAGTAACAATTGCAGTAGTAGTAATTTCTAACATTTGTTACGAACTGCAATGGATAGGAGTAATTGCCGTCATAGTGGTACTAGAGGAAGTATGAATATTAGCTAATTTTTCTCGTTATTTAGTAAAAATTAGTAGCGGTGGTTACCGCAGTAGTAGGCTCTGTTGTAGCAATTATAACACTTGATGCAAACTGTATTTGGTACTAGTAATCGCATTAGTAATTGTGGTTGTAGAAAGAGTACAATTGGTGACATTTTCCAGTTGTTTTAGTAGGTTTATGCAGCTTTGGTGGTTTCAAACGTAGTGGTAGTTGCAGTTACAGCAGTAATAGTTGCGGTAGTACTAATTATATTGTTATTTTTAGCTAAAATCTATGATTAGTGTAAGTAATTGCAGTAATTATCGCGACGGTAGAAGTAGAGCTAGAAGTAGAATTTTGTCATGTTGTATTAGCAGTAACTGTATTTGTTGTTATAGTATCAGCAAAAGTATAAGTAGTTGGAACCTGAGTAATAATTGTTACTGTTGGAGTAATCGTTGCAAAATCTATACAGCAAAATAGATCAGTGGAATAACACGCAATTCAGAACAATGTCAGTTATCCCGATTTATGATTAATTGACTGTCCCTAGTCAATGTCTACCTGGTTTACAATATCCTTCTTCCTGGAAGGATGAATAGATGGATGGGCCTTTCACAGGTGTTCCTAACTAAAATCGTAACCGCAAACGGCGCTGCAAGATAGCCTTGAGAAGTTACACCCCTCTAGGAAATTATAGCCTAGTAAACAAAACAGCATTGCACTGGAGCTTGAGGAATTTATAATTGTTCTAGATTTTGCTTGTTTTTGTGGGCTGAATACCCTTTTCCTAGCTACAATATTTATTATGGGTTATATCTCCTTTGTGGTATAACCCTGAAAAAGTCAGGAAGGGATCATAAGAAAAGAACTGATGGAAGCTCATAAGAGCGCGTAAAGAGTAAAGTTTTGAAAAGGCCGGGTTATAAGAATACCTTGTGCTGGTGTGTTTACCTCATTTTACAGCAATGAGTTATTCGCATTAGTAGCAGCATTAGTTGAAGTAGTAGTAGCAATAGTAACACCAGTAGTAATAGTAGTAGTGGTAGTAGTAGCAGTAGTAGTGGTAGTAATAGTACTACAAGTCATATGAAGCTAAGAGTCCAAGAGAGGAAACGAAATAATAAATGAAAAATAAAACCAAAAAAGGGTGAGAAAATAGTACTAAACAAGTAATAGTAGTAGCGGTAGTAGTAGTAGTAGTGGTAGTAGCAGTAGTAATAAACGTAGTAGTAGTAGAATTAGTAGCAGTAATAATAGCAGTAGTAGTAGTAGTAGTGGTAGTAGTAGTAGTAATAGCAGTAGTATTAGAAGTATTAGTAGTAGTGGTAGCTAGTAGCACAAAGAGTTGTAGCGCAAATGACTACAATAATTCAAAAGACGTTATTTGGCATTTTTCCTAAACATACATTTATAGCCAACAGTGGCGGGTCCAGAGGGGGGGGGGCGAGAGGGCGCCCCCCTAGCGTAGTCTAAAGTAGTGCAATTTACTTAATTAACTAAAGTTTGCGTTAATTAAACTTGCTCCTAACGCAAGTTTATCGGATCAATCTATTCTGCGCCCCCCCCCCTAAAATTTTTTATCGGATCAACCTATTTTATGCCCCCCTGAAAAAAATCCTGGATCCGCCCCTGATAGCCAACCCACCAACTAGTCAAAGTATGGTATACACCTTGATTTAATCTGTGTTCTCATTTATTCGCAATATGTGTATAGGTCTATGAAATTTTTTTTCTCTCGAAATTGTGTCATATCCTGTTTACTTGCTCAAAACACTAGTTGGAAAACGAAGCTTTTGACATCAATATAATTGATGTCGCAACCTCGAAGAATACGTCCATCGTTCGACAAAATTCAAAGAAAACGAGGAAAACAAATTATTAAGAAACTAAACGAAAGTGACTTTCAGGGAGTAAAAAGAAAAAGAAAAGAAAACGAAAGATATTTTGACACAGAGATACACTAACTCACCCTAAGCAGTCAAAAAAGAGGGCAAAAGGTGTGCACAAACGAAACAAGACTAACTTTTAGAAAGAAATCTCACCGAAGCAGGCGATTCAAAGATTATACTAGGTAAGAATTGTTTTCCGTTGTGACTACTGCAGCCTGTCTCCTGAGCTGATTTGTATATGTGAATGACATCAAAAATCATGGTGGGAGCAGTAGCAGTGGTCATGGGCGCCCATATGGGAGGGGGCAGGGGGGGGGCTGTCCGCCCCCCCTGGCTGAATGATTCTGCCTTATTTTTATATTTTTGTTCTGAGATTTCTATTATATAGCATTAAAAGTGCCAATTAGACGAGGTTTGCCCCCCCCCTGGAATTCAGCTTATGGGCGCCCATGGCAGTGGTATTAGTACACTGGTGGTAATGGTAGTGGTAATAACAGGAGTGGCAGTATTAGTCTCATCTCGAGCAGTCGTGGTAGGTGAGATAGTTGCATCAATAGTAGCCATAGTAGTCGTAGTCGTGGTAGGAGAAGACCCGACTAATATAATACGACCATTGGAGCATTCATGTGGCATGAATGAAAAGTAGAGATAGTACCAGTTTCGATATGAGCTGTCAAAGAAATATTAGCCATTGCAAGGACAGTCCATGTAGTCCATTGCAAGGACAGTCCAGTCCAACCTGGCAGATGATCTGGTTTCAAAATGGGAAGAAATGTAAGTTGAATCTCTCTTTAGTAAATTGCCATGAATAGGAATTATAAGATAAAAACCAGCATATCTGACTAAAACAGTATGTTTATGTATATATTTTTAATTTCAATTGTCTCCCTAATAGGTTGCAGTAAACCATAAGCTGTGGACACTAAGGTTGTCTCATCATGTGTAGTCATTGTGGTCTCAGGACGTATTAAATGTCAATCATAAAAATAACTGCCCCCTAGATTTTTATGGTGCTGTCATTCCTTTCTTTTTAAATAAACTTGTTAGTTCGAAAAATTATTGGTACCCTTTTCAAATCTCCCCCTCCCCCACGAATATTTTGCTCTAGATCCGCCTTTTTTTATATCATATATTTTTAGCCTACTTTTGCTGAATTTCCACCCACATTTCTTTCTTTTTAAATTGGGTGCCTGCTACCACCAAAAACTCCATAACTGTACATGAAAGTATTTGTAATTGAAAGTTGGGTTGTTAGTAATTTCTTAAGATACATTTGCTTCTCTGAATTTTCCCTTATACAATTCAAAGAATCAGATTGCATTTTCACTGTCCTTGGTGCTTTAAAGAATGGTTAAAAACCGCGGACCTCATTTCTCTGTTTTAGCCATTCTTCAACAGAAGTAATGTTGTTTAAAAGCTTTGACAGTGGTCAAATACGGCTCTGAAGCATGGGCATCCCGAAAAGCGGATGAAGATGTGCTAGATGTTTTCCAGAAAAATTGCCTTCGGATTGTTCTGGGTACCCGGCTGAATGACCGTATTTCAAACAGTAGACTGTACCGAAAAATGTGGTTGTAACCCGTTTTCTAGGGCGATAATGAAAGAAAGGTTGAGATGGCTGGGCACGTTCTGCGGATGAAGGATGACAGACTGCCAAAGATTATCATTTTCTGCCAGCCATCTAGGACTAAACGGAAAGCAAGCCGTCCTTGTCTGGGGTGGGAGGATGTCATAAATAAAGATTTAAAGGAAATGGGAATTTCCTGGGAAGGTAAGTTTATACGTTCCCAGGAAAGGAATATACCTCCCCAGCTTTGTATAAACTAGGATGGAAGAGGAGTGTGTGAAGCTGTGTTGGCCTCAGGCGGCTTGGTGCTGCGCTGAATCGTCAATAATAGTAGTAGTAGTTTTTAGATACAGAAGCAACATTTTTTATTAGTCGTATTATATTAGTCGTAGATACAGAAGCAAAATTTTTTTCGTTTGCTTTTCAAGGTCAAACGCCTCTTTTTTGGAATATGCCTCTTTTCTATATTTTAGGATATATCCTTGAAGAAATCCCCAGCCTCTTTGACCTAAACTTAATTTAAGTGCTTAACCTAATTATGGTTTTAGCTGAAGACTATTGTTCTGCCTTCATTACGCTACTTCAAAATTTTCGGTCTTCTTCTTCTTCTTCTGCTCTTGTCTTCTTCTTCTTCTTTAGAAAAGGACATCTTGAAAAATGTCTTCTAATTTTATTCAATAATTCTGTTTTGTTTTTTTTTCATATAGATTACTTATTATTCGGTTATAAGCTTTCAGCCCATATTTATTCAATTCAATAAGAAATCAAATGAAAAACTTCGAACCGTAGGTTTAGATGCAGCGTCGTTTGTTCTTGTTCTGCTCTGTGAGATTCTGGAAATCTGAAACTGGGCTTATTGTTAAAACTGTTTTTTTAAGCAACAAAAAGTGGTAATAGTAATTGATGCTGTTGATATATGGGCTATCTTGAAATTAGTAGTAAACTTAGGAGTGGTATTTGTCATTGAAGCAACAGTTTTGACAGCATTGGTAGCAATTGCAATCTTGTTGGTTCACAATGATTAACACCAACTGTTTGTGTTTTGGAGCAGCTGGGGCAAACTTGACAGCAGTATCTTTTGTTGGAGATACAGATTTAGAAGAGATAGCAACAAAGGGTCGTAGCTTTTGGTTTTTCATTAAATCAACTTTTTAAATTCAACACTAAAAAGTATTTTTCAAAATCTAGGCACCAAATAACCTCCTAACCTTCCCTTCTTCAGTGGCGCCCCTTTGTAGTAGTCAAGGGCTGGGCTTGAGTCGAGTTATGCAAAGTTATGCATAGTGGTCATCATGGTTGCAGCGGTAGCTTCAACCAAGTAAAGGACAAGCCACAGCCCGTAGTAACTAAAATAATAGTAATGGTAGTAGTAGTCGTAATATATACAAGTTAGCTGCATCAAACGCAGGAGTGTTGCAATTTTTTTAGGCTTTGCAAACTTTGCAGTTCTCATTGCACCTACAAAGCCGTATTTTTTAATGGTAGTTGTAGTAGTTACGGCAATTGTAGCAATCACAGTAGCCGTAGCAGTTACACTTGTCCAGCAGTCACAGCAGTTGAAGAAGCTGTAGCAGTAAAAGTAGTATTCAAAGAAGTCACGATAGCATTCACAGCTGGGTTAGCAATTGTAGCAGTTATTACCGTTCTATAAATAACGCCATTCACAGAAGTGTCACGATATTCATAATAGCCACAGTAGTCGTATATTCTTAGTAATCACAGCAGTTATAGCTGTTGCATAAGCAGTCATGGTATTCACAGCCGTCGTAGTAGTCAAATTTATAACAACAATAATTTTGATCACATTGGTCGTTGTAGCGGTGGCACTAATTCACGAAAATGTGTGGGAGGGGAAAGACGGTTTTTTCGATTTTTTAAAATGAGGAAACATAAAAGGGTATTTTTTTTAATCTAGCAAGGACGTTTTTAATTTTTTTTGTAAATTAAATTGATTTTTAAATATTAAATACTCCCCAATTTTTTTAAATTTAGACTGCAATCACCCTCTGCCGCCTTCTAATGGGGCCCCAGCGTAGTAGTTACGGTAATTGTAGCAGCAATAATAGAAACTCTAGTCGCAGGAGTCTTAGCATTTATGGTACCTTAAGCGGTCATAGTAATCAAAGTAATTGTGGGCACACTAGTCGTAGTAGTTGTAATAGCCGTAGCATCAGTGTAGAAACAGTTTTAGCAGTAGCAAAGATAGTAGTACTAATAGTAGTAGTCGTCATGTGTTTGTATAGAAGTTGTATAGTAGTCGTGCAGTAGTAGCAGTAATAGCATAGTCGAAGTCACAGTACTTGTGATCCTTCGTCGTAACAGTAGCATTGATTACAGTAGTAGTTACCGCAGCAGTTATAGTAGCAGTAGTTGCAGGGGTTGATGTAGTAATTACAGGATTACCAGGGTAGCGCAGCTACCATAACTAGGAGCAGTCATGGTAGGAGCAGTAGCAGTTGTATTAGTACACCGGTGGTAATGGTAGTGGTAGTAACAGGAGTGGCAGTATCAGTCTCATCTCGAGCAGTTGTGGTAGGTTGATAATGGCATCAATAGTAGCCAGAGTAACTGTGGTCGTTGTAGGAGAAGACATGACTAAAATAATAGGACTATTGGAGCAGTCGTGTGGTATGTGTCAATAGTAGAGATATTACTAGTCTCGGTATGAGCATTCATAGACAGGGCCGTCATTTGGGGGTGGCAAGGGGGGAGCAGTTGCCCCCCTAATAATGTGGAGAAAAAATATTATACATCTCATGCCCTTTGACTATCCAGAAATGGACCCCTCTTGCCCCCCCCCCAATAAAAATGCTGGAGATTCGCCCCTGGTCATAGAAATATTAGCCATTGTAAAGGCAGTGCATGTAGTATAAGTGGCAGAGCCAGAATTGTAGCACCAGTATTAGGGTGGGATGCACAATCCTAATTGGATACCGTGCTGGTGTCGTGTGGTATGAGTAATAAAATTAGTAGCAGTCTTAGTAGAAAGAGCTCTAATACGAGCATTTGCAGCAGGGTTAGTCATGGTAAGAGTGACTCATATAGTGTTAGTGGTCATAACGGCAACACCAGTATTAGGACTGGATACTTCGCGCCGAAGATAAAAATTTATAACTTCATGCACATTAATTTATAGTGGTTAACCTTTGATTATTTAGGACCATTCCTAAATAATCACTGAATGATCACTGTGGTGAAAGGTGTGACACGTCGATATTTTCTAAGCTGGCGAGGGGGGGGGAGGTCTAGCCACCAGGAAACTTTTCATATCACCACGCTTGACCCCCCCCCGCCCTGATATATTTCTCAAACTCGCAAATTAGTTGTAAAGATAAAAATAGTATTTCACCTAGAAAAACTACAAAAAATTTCTCCGACCCGAAAACTGGTCTTAAAAAATGCTCTAAAAATTACTAGCCCCCTTCCGTTCTAAGTAGAGAAGTTAATTTGTTTAATAACTCTCCCAAAAAGTTTTACTTTTGTTAATTCCCCCTTGCCAAACAAATATGCAGGATACTGCCCTGAAAATGATAAATTCAGCACAAGAACCACATTGACCATGACTACAAAAAAGACATGCAAAAGGCAAAAAGATATAGCATTTCATATTTGCTGAGATTTTTTCATCATTTTGACTTCAATTTTCATCTTAAAATTTGAACACAACGGTATGCGTGTGGCCATGGAGAAACCTGGGGGAACAAGGACGTAAAAAGAGTGGCTTTGTTACCTAAAAGAGGGCAAATTTCAGATTTTGCAATTGAATGAAGTCTTTCCCAAATTCTCTAGGAATATCTGTTTGACCTAATGAGAGCAGAGGGGGAAAAAGAGAAAAAAAACACGAAATACACGAAGTCAGGGCTAAGTTTTGAACTGTAATGCCCAGGCAATGACAAAACAGTATACCTCAGGGGAAGGGTGAACATTCTAAAGTGTACGAAAAATACTGATAAATTATATAACACATACAAGAAATCATAGAGGGGAGGGAAGCAGGGTTATAGAATATCGATATTGGACGAAACATAGGTTTGAAGCTCCCTCCTCCTTCTTTCTGTTTATGTGTTCTCCCACTCTATGTTCTGTTCTGTGTTCTCTGTTCTCCCAGGGCTTTTCCCCTTAGGATATTTTCCCTGCCCCCGAAATAATATCCTGTGGAGGCGACTTCATAGACACATTTTAATCGTAAAATGACCATTTTACACCTTTTTGAGATCAGAGTCGTGGAAGGATTTTTAATATGTAGAAACAGAAAGTTGGTCATAAAAAAGGATGTATGGATATTAACATAAGCTCAATGTGTAAGATTACGCCAAGATTGGCTCCAGTCCATAATCAACACAGTACCAAAGAGAAAATACTCATATGCTGTTGTAGCAAAATACCTTTTTTGTTAAGGATGTCTTACTCCAGTCCATTCCTCACTTTCCAGGTTTTGTTAAGAAATGATGTTGACTTTAGTTAACTAAAATGGAAAAGACAAATCCTTGTTTATTAAGATATGATTCCTTGATCAGCTTGTTAGCCAAGTTCGTTGGGGCGCTGATTTCCCGCCACCTTGGGCACATCTTGAAACGCCACGTGTGCCACAAATTTACACCAAGCTTGGCAAAGTCCCCAAAATGCTTGGTACAGTTCCGCCATGCTTGACACGCGCCATTTGGTTTATGTGTTCCCATGGGCGCCCATAGGCTGAATTTTAGGGGGGGGCTTACCTGGTCTAATGGGCAATTTCAATTTTGTATAATTGAAATCTCAAGACAAAATATCATAGGCACTGCGATAGCGCTGCCTAAGCAAAGAGCGGTGTCGACACAATGTATTATTTCTTTTATTTTTCTTCTTTTTTTTTTTAGGCCAGGGCACTTCTTATAGAAAGTAATGTCATAGAAACTTCAAAAAGAGCTCATGGAGGGCAACCATGGAATCTTCTGGGAATGATATTCAGTTTATATTTTCAGGTCAACTTGAGGAGGTATAAAATAAAATTATAAAATATTATTTGTGTCAGGTTAAAAATTGTTGAAAAAGTTTCTCCCAACATACAAATAGCAAGGCAAACTATGGATGCTTATAAAAGAAAAACAGAAAAGATATAAAAGAAAATTCATGAAAGTGACTATGTCAATAAAAATGAGCAGAAATTAATTTAAATTTTTTCCACAAAATGAGTTTTCAAAGAAAAGCAAAGAGCTCCATTAAGCCAAAAATGGGCAGAAATGAAGTCAAGTATTCGTCCAAATGTAAAACTACCACAAATCACTATTAATAAATAAATGAAACTCAAAAGGAATATAATTAGAATAAATAGCCGAGTCAAAAATTAACATTAGTAGGGCTGATTAGTAGTAGGACCCCCATGCCTTCTCAAGACCAGAACATATTTTGCGCTTTACTGAAAACAAAATATGTTTAAATGTTTTCACTTCTTTTACTTAAATAAATACAAAAAATTTAACACTTTAAGGAATAAATATCAGTATATGTATATTAAACTGTCAATCCACGGTCATTTGTTTTTTGTTTTTTCAGTAAAGCCTAAATTATGTTCTGGTCTTGAGAAGGTATGAGGGTTATCAACCCTACTAATGTTAATTTTTGCCCGTTTCGAGCTTGACTCGGCTATTTATTCTAATTTCTGTTCGTTTTGAGTTTCATTTTTTTCTTGATAGTGATTTATGGTAGTTTTACGCTTGGAAGATTACTTGACTTAATTTCTGTACATTTTTGGCTTAATAGAGCTCTTTACTTTTCTTTGAAAATCTTATTTTGTGGAATTTTTTTTCAAATTAATACAAATATAAGGCCACATAATTCAGTCAGGGGACTGGAGCCCTCATTGCCCCCCCCTTATGGGTAACCATGTATGTTCCTTAACTTGGTAGGACAGGGAAGGAGTCATTCCTTAATAAAACAAGAAAAGTAGAAAACGGGAAAAGATAAAACAAGACCGTAGTAAAACGTTGAAAGTGAAGAATGATCTAGAAAGAGTTTTATTTTAATATATTTAAAAAATATAATTTTTTTAATACAGTCTTGTAACGAGTAGGTGGTCTTGCCATAAACCAGGGCTTTAAAACAGACTTGACTTACGGCGCTTGCTAGGTTGGCTATTGCCGTATTCAAAAGAATAGTGTTTATATTTATTACCTAAAGCAAAGTATGGTATAGAAAATTTCTCTTTGTTTTAAAAATACTTTGAAGTTCAAATGGTGGATTTTACAGGTTTTTTTCATCAACATTATCACATGAGTGATAAAAAAAATAATATCAGAGATATGGAGTAACTCAATTTTTTACCAGGATAAACTGATTCAATAAATAAATTAGACCGTTACTTGTTACGATTTGTCATTGTAAAAAAAAGTATTACTTGAATATTATTTATTATTCATGAATAAACTTTTCCAAAGATTGTGATTTATAATTGAAATCGACGTTGGGCTTCAACAGGACCGCATCTAGGCTTTTTATCGAGAGGGGAACAAACTACTTAAAGAGTTTTTGTGTAGAGGGGGTGGGTAACAAGAGAATGAAGAAGAGGTGGTTTAACTTCCGTGCATTTTGTCTAAAGGCCTCAAACAAGGGATTTCTTACCTCCATTTTTATTTTTGATTTAGTTACTGGAGAAATATTTTTTAGTTTTCTCAGGAGAAATACTTTTTTTTATCTTCATCTTGAATATCAATTAAAACTATTTGGTGGGGTCTAAACCCGGTAGAATCCCCCCTCCTCTGATACGGCGCGCGACTTAAGTATCGATGGAATGAATTTACTAAGAATTTATGCAGTAAATGTTAAAGAGAATGTTTTCATCTAAAAACATTTGTACAACAAAAATAATACTGAAAAAAATAATAATAATAAAACAATAACAGAGAAATACTATTTCAGAAATATGCATAGGAACAAAAAAAAACATAAAAGAGAAACTATACAAGAAGAAATAAATCACTTAGTTTTTGGTAAGTTTAACTGAAATTTTTGATTTTGTGATCTGGACTTAGAAATAAACAAAGAAATAGAATCCACACTCTCGCTAGTTAATGCCATTTATTCCATTATAAATGTATAGCATAATTTCTATTAATTGCAGAACCTGATAGTGAAATTTTGTTGAACCTGGCGTCTATTCTTTTTCTATCTCTATGACCCAAGTGTTATTCCATTCTTCTCGAAAACGGTGGTCAAAAGAAGAATCTGTTTGTGCGTTGGAGCATATCACAGGCAGAACACCATAGACAATTACAATGTCATGCGTTTTTCAAAGTTCTTTCTTGTACCCCCCCCCCCACACGAACAGACCTTCCTCCGAATAAGAATCGTGGATACGCCTTGAACCAAAAGTATCTATCGGAAGTCCAGCGCAATTACTTATCCTTAGCGTAATAGCGTTTCAGGAGAAGTAAATGACGTCAGAGATTAGGAGGATTGCTACTTGAACCGGTCTGGATTAGTGGTTGGACAAGTTACGAAAAGGTAGAAAAAGTAGGACGAGTGACGTCACATGTAAACAAGCAAAACAATCATTTTAAAAATGGAAAATCATTTGAAATTTTTTGTAGAGGTCGGAAAGGGACTGTTATCGCGAAAAATGGCCGGAATCTATAAATAAGCTGTGTTTGCATTGCCGTGCACGCTGTTGTTATCTCTTAAGTGTTACACCTGAGGATGTTGGGGGTTAGCCATATAAGTCGGATAAGGGATATTGAACACATTCTGTGAAACAGGCTTTTATTCTTACATAATTTTTCACAGCACTTGGTCGTTAAGAATTGTGCCACATTAATCACTTCAACAGTAACAGTGTTATGTATTTTTCATAGTTTATTAGTTAATGGACACATGCAAGCGCGCGGGACTTTGTTTTGGGGGAGGCAAATTTATAAGAAGAGTAAAACAAAAGTAAACTATGTGAATATTTTGGGGGAATTCTCAACAGAGCCTGTTGAACGACAACAGAAAAAGGCAACAAAAAACGTCAAACGTCAAACATAAAAAAAAATTCCAACAGAAACAACAGCAGCGTATGCTCTCTTGTGAGTATCAGAGAAAAATATTTTACTCCCTTTCCCCAGAATAAAATTTGTAGTTACACTCCTTCCAAAAAAATCATGAAAATGTCTACTCGATCCCCCCAGGGGTGAAACAAAACTGTATTTACCTGGATCTAACTGGACCACCCAGTTTTTTTGGATCACCCTGGATTTAACTGGATCACCATTTTAATCAAACCAACTGACGGTATTTATAAGAGAAGCTACTCACTTGGCTTTAGACACTCGTTCTAAAATGTCAACCGATTGTTTTCAAAGCTGCAAATTAGTGATTGGATATCATTTACGGACATTTTCCAATTACACAGATAGATATTGAAAAATCATTGTTTTATTAGTGAGGGGAATTTCTAATCCGTGTGTGTTTTTAGCACATTTAGCGTTATCTTAGTCTTAACAATTGAGTATGCTGGGGACGCTATGTAGTTTCTTTGGAAAATGTACAGCAATCAATACCAGTTTTGGTAATTCAAAGGTGGCATGTTACCAGAGACGGTTTTAGGGGGGCAGAGGGAGTACTTGCCCTGAGTCCTGGGTGGAGAAATTTTAGAGGTGTAAAATTTCAAATAAATAATCTAACATTTATGATCATTTTGTAATTGTATTTATATTAAAATAAAGTAGAAGACGCAGTTGGCATTGAGTATAAGCAAATTGAATCCGAGATTTTCATTTTTTGTCCATATCTTTTCCCATGTACAGTAAGAAAAGTCAGATTTAGATAAATAAAAATTTTGTTGAGACTTGGCCTTAAATTTTTTGGGAGACAGGGGTGGGGGGGGGACACTAACCAAGATTTTTCTCCGGGCGCAAGAGAGGCCAGAACAGCTACTGCATTTACAGGAGAGTTAAAGTGGTTTTGTTTTTCCATTGTTATTGACGAACACAAGCTTGTACAAGAAGGCTTTTTATTTTAACACAATTTTCGTATCAAAAGCTAAAAAGTATCTATTGTTTTTACATTTTAAGGAAGAAGATGTAAAGTATTTGGAAAAAAAAACTCTCCTTATTGCTTTGATACCCAAATAAGATCCAGAAATTCGATTCAGAACAAACAGCTGA
Organism: Artemia sp. Qi Xiang Cuo; assembly: GCF_049724085.1. Lineage (NCBI taxonomy): Eukaryota > Metazoa > Arthropoda > Branchiopoda > Anostraca > Artemiidae > Artemia > Artemia sp. Qi Xiang Cuo. Next base: position 9,365,312 of record NC_142810.1, on the reverse strand, counting down.
GAGTATTTTCTTTAGTAGGAGGGTTGTAAATACTGGTACTTATGTGTTACATAATACACACTCGAAAACTTGTTTCGCAAACATGAGACAATACCCGGTTATCACGGTGTTTATACCAGACAATTAGCTTCAGCTCGGTGGAAAACTATATTATAGCTATATTTTAATTAAATGTTTAGTTGGTATATTGGTTAAGTTAGTTTAGGATAGGTAATTGATATACTGCGCTCTGGGCGGCCCACCTTCCATAATTCTTTGTTGTAGTTTTCATAATTTTTTTACTAAAGTATTGTATTTAAGTACCAAGGCCGTATTCAGGGGGGGGGGGGGTCCCCGGTTTTACCCCCCCCCCCCCCGAAATTTTTGACCGACTCGAAAATAAGTCGAAAATTAGTAAAACCTAGGTAAAAATCAGTAAAATTAGTCGAAAACTGAGTCAAAAATTAGTAAACCCCTCCCCCCTAAAAAAAGTCAAAAATTAGTAAAACCCCCCCTGAACAAAAATCCTGGATACGGCCCTGTTAAGTACTAAACTTTACTCTTGAGTGTGTGTTATATAACACATAAGTACCTAATATCGCTTCGACATAAAGCGGGGGAGGTATGGGAACTCACTGAAACATGAAAACTCTTATATCTAGGCCCCGTCTGTGCGTGTGCCTGTCATTTACCATCACAGCCTGTAAATAGAAAGATATTTCTACATTTGAGTTAGAGAAAACCATTCATAAATTTTTATTGAGAGGGGGGGGGTACAAGAGATCAATGTTTCTCTTCTAGGACCAAAACTGATTGGTACTCTATTCCACATCTTTTAACAGTAGAAATTCTCTATTTAGCTTTGAACAGGTTTTATTTTACTCTCTTTGCCCTCCCACCACCAATGACGTTCTTAAATTGAGAAAATATTTAATTTAAAATAGTTAGCTATTACAATTTATTTACGTACTTATTGTCCGCCCCTCTCTTCTTTCCACCTTTACGGCATTCTTCTTTTCCTCTGTTACGACATCAGCTTGTTTGTCTTCATCATGTGTTGTCACATCAACGGCTTTCTCTTTGCTATCTGCCGGCGCGCCAAAGCTAAGTGCGATGCACAAACTTGCCGCTGTCATAATTAGTATGCAAATTTTCATTTTCTGGTTCCTTAATTAACCTGAAAATCGAGAATAATTTAGAGATTTATAATTCTCATTTGCCTTGCGCGATGGGTGTGATAATTTATAATTGAGATAGCTTTATCTTCAGAAGACTTTTGTTAGGTCCTACTTTATTTATGCCAATATGCAGCCTTAGGGGAGAAATTGAATTTTATTAGCTGCTATATAACTATTACTAATATTAGTATTACTCCCGCAGATAGAGTTGCCACACCTAGTGATGTATCACTATTTCTATTGATTTTGTATATTGCCTAAGAAAACAACTAAATCAGCACATAAATCACTAGATTATTGAGGAAAATCAACCAAAAAATTTTATAGCCCAAAACCCTCTAACCTAAAGGGATACTGTTGGATTATACTCTATTCAAAAGTGTTCTCTAATGAGTTCATACCTTATAATGAGGGTAAAAACCTATGCTCTACACTGTTTGATGTACCGAGGATAGTGCAAATTAAACCTGGTTGTTTAAGATGGTGAAAGGGTACCTTACGCAAGTAGTAAGGACTTTACACAACCATTTATGTCTTAAAAATTAAGTTAAAATCGAGAAACAAAAAACCTCCTTATGCCGTTTTCGATAGTCGTTGACATCAAAATGGTACAACCATTATCAGTGGTACACACACCATTTATCAAAATGGTACACAACCATTTATATCTTAAAAACTAAAAAAAAAAAATCGGGAATTCAAGTTCAACAAAAAAGACTTCCTTATGCATTTTTTGATAGTCATTGACATCCAATTAAAAGAGCCACTAACTTTGTAGCCTTGATATCTTAGAAGATTACCACTACTAACAATTCGCTGCAGAACCAATCTGCCAGAGACCAACACAGCTACCCACGCTCCTCTTCCATCCCGAACTATTCAAAGCTCCCCTCTTTACACTCTCCCAAAAAGGTTCCAATTTCCCTTAGATCATCCTTACGACATCCTCCCATCTCAATCGGATACGACCTGCTTTCCATTTGGCCAGTAAGGACTATCTTCAGTAATTTGTTATCCTTCATCCGCAGAACGTGTCCAAGCCATCTCAACCTTTCTGTCATTATAGCGCTAGAAAGCGGAATCGGACAACATCTTTCACAGAGCACACTGTTTGAAATAGAGTCATTCAGTTGAATCCGTCTATCGGTTTCTAAGTTTCATAAAAACAGATTATTGGGCTACCCCTTCCCTCCAAAACAGAGCTTAAACTCTTCCGAAAGTGTGTTCTAACTACATCTTTGTAACTCAACACACATTGAAGTTCTGCGCAGTGTATTTGAACACTCTCAATGCCAGAAAATTAAACCTTCCGAGACAAGTTATATTAAAACACGGCCCCACGCCATTTGGCATAGCTGCGACAAAACTTTTAAAAAAGATACGTTTGGAAAGCTAAGTTGCAAGAACAGTGGATTGATCATGCTCTTTATGCAGTGGCGTAAAACTCTCAAAAATTATAGGGGGGTGGGGGGGGGGAATGTGTTTTAATGTATAAGGGGGGGGGGGGTAAATTACCGTCTTTTCCCAGTGAAAATACCAAAAAAGCATCTTTTAATGACGATTTGCCAAAAAAAGGTATTTTTCAAAATATAGGAGGGCCATAGGTCCCCAAGAGAAGTCAATGTCTCTATGGTGCAAAGAGGAGTTTTGCAAGATGTTCTATGTCTTAATAGTGATTAAGATAGTGTACTAATTTCAGCACCTAAGAGCATGGTTTGGACTTCATTTAAAGATAGTTTGACTTGTAGCATATACCATTGTAGTCAGGGGTTCAGCTGCAGCATTTTATTTGGGGGCAAGAGGGATTTACGTCCGAAGAGTCAAGGAGCAAGGGATGTATAATACATTTTTTTCCAAATTATTGGGGGGCAACTGCCCCTCCTCCCCCCCCCCAAAAAAAAAACGATGCCATCGATTGTAGTATTGCCTACACTGATCAATTTTGTACCCAAGACTTTTGTTCGAGGAGGGGGGATATAAAAAAAAATCGAAACATATCGCAAATTTTTTCCATGCGTTTTTGTTACTTTTTTTACAAGGGCTTCGTTGACTTGTAAAAATGAAACGAGGCTACCAAAAAGCTTAAGATGGTTTACCTTTCCTTTAAAGCAGTGGCGAATCCAGAGGGGGCGCCCCCCTCGCGTCGTCCAAAGTAGTGTAATTTACTTAATTAACTCAAGTTTACGTTAATTAAACTTGCTCCTAATGCATGTTTATCGGATCAACCTATTTTGCACCCCCCCCCCCCGCCTAAAAAAATCCTGGATCCGGCCCTGCTTTAAAGGTGTAGTTGTCCTTGCAAACCAGCAGACTCTTAATGTTTGCATTTGTTACTGACGAAAAGCACTGTTAAATTTAAGTAATAAGTTTCGCTTATCTATTTTTAATGTTCAACATGACAACACTGACAAAAATATGACACTGCCCTAAAAAATCACATTTTAAAACGACCAAAAAAAAAAATCACAAAAAACTTAGAAAATGGTGGTTTTTAATTATGAATATACCTAAGATTTGGTTGAAGGACATAAATATTTTTATTTAGACATCGTTGGTCTTTAAGATAATGCCAGTAAATCGGTAACTTTCTGGTACGAAGCCCATTACCTTTTACGATGCCAATTGTACAACAATATGTATTTATTTTGTATAGAAATTATTGTTTTTAATTGTTTTATTTTATTATTTCTGCTGATGACTGTCACTGCATATGTGACCGAAATACCCAGTATTTTTTGTGAGCTATACCTATTTATTAAAAGGATTTATCCCTATTTGAACTTTTATTTGTTGTCACTTGTATATATTTTATGATTTTTCTCTTTATCATGCGGTAGGAACCATTTAAATACGCGGATTCTTTTTTCTAAGTCACGGTTTCTCAAATGGGGTTCCCTAGAATCTTAAGATCCTTCAAATGGCTCTAGGACATCTTGCAAAAATAAATGAAATGAGATAAAAAGTATTTAGATGATGCATTAGGAAGGGATTTCTTTAAACACATAATTCATTTGCTCCAAGACAGTAGAAAGGCTGAAAAATAGTTTGTTTATATTATTAAATCAGACAAGTACTATAGAGAACATCCCATCCCCCCGGATTTCTAAAATTTTTCCCAATTTCCTAGCACCTCTTATTCAAATCAGAAATTTCTCTAGTATTATCTCCCCTCCTCTGAAAAAGTCTTGCTTACGTGTCCGTACTAAACATTGGACGTTTGTCTTATCAAAACCAAAGTTCGAAAGAATTTTGCCAAATTATCGTCAGAAATAACATGGCCTCAACCCGAAGTCGCCACAGATGCTTCCCAGGTGGAGCATTTGTTTAACTTTTAGGAAAATAGAGAATGACTTTTGCAGGAACATGATTAATATTTGACAAAAGAACACAGTCCTGAAATAGAAATTATTTTACAGTTCACATATTTTAGTTAACAGCCTTCTTAATCAGAGGCAGAAAGCAGGAGGATCTTGGATGATTTTTTTTGGAGGAAGGAGGGTCTTTAACGGGTGCCAATTACTGAAAATGTAGGGCAGATGGGGTTACTTTCTCATTTTAAAAAAAATAAAAATACAAAAATGTTTCTAAACCGTTTGGTTGGCGTTTGGTCTGAGTTAAGGTCGGAGTCAAGGCGTCTAAGCTGGCTACGAAGCCTTTGATGGAGTTAGTCCGGTGGTGCCCAAATGCTAAACGGAATGAAAGTGGAAAAATAAAATACAACACGGAGCCTGATTTGTGATTCTGAGTTGTTTTCTGATTTGGTAAAACCATTAAGTGCTTCTGCTTCTAGTGAAGCCCTGCTTTGCTGCTTCCAATGAAGCCCCAAACCTAGTTTCAGGTTGTTGTTTCCGGCATTAAAAAGGGCGGAATAAAGAAAGAGCGAAAGTAAAAAAAAGCGATTAACGAAAAAGAAACGATTAAGTTCTAGCAATAAAAAAGTTATTTATGAAAACTGTTTGAAACGGATTCAAATTTCATGAAGATCTAACTTTAGCGAAAGTAACCACAGATACAACGGAATAAACCAAGGGTGATAGCAAAATACAAAACAAAAAGAATGAAAATGAAAGTTAAAAATGAAAAAGAGCAAATTACGATGTTAGATATCAATATACTTATTCGTAACAATTTATACATAACAATTTATCTTTAAGCGTTTAACAATAATTGTATGTAACGTAACAAGGCTGTATATGCGTATCTTAGGTACGTTTTTAAATAGCTCATGAATATTTATTGCCAAATAATTCATTTCGGAATTTGAATGTTTTTCATCATTTTGGCTGACCTTCGTCAAAACTAATTATCAACACACAAACTAGATTTTGAGTTAAGAATCTTTTCCTTTCTCTCTCCTCCAAAATCAATTCTATAATATGTCGTAGGATGTTTAATAATGCTATCAACTTCATGTTTTTTGTTCCCAGGATCCTTGGCAAGGCCGTCAATTAGTTGGAGTGATGTCTGATCCCTCTATTTTCTTGCCCCGTAGCACCAAGCCTCCTGAGGCCAACACAACTACGCACGCTCCTCCTCCATTCCAATCTACTCAAAGCCTCCCTCTTTACACCCTCCGAGGAAGTTCCCATTTACTTTAAATCTTTCTTTATAACATCATCCCACCCCAGACGAGGACGATCTGCTTTCCGTTTAGCTCTAGATGGTTGGCCGAAAATGACAATCTTCGGCAATCTGTCATCCTTCATCAGCACAACTTGCCCCAACCACCTCAACCTTTCTTTCATTATAGCCCTAGAGAGCGTTATTCAAACCACATTTTTCGTATAGCCTATTGTTTGAAATACGGTCAGTCAGCCGAGTACCCAGAACAATCCTTAAGCAATTTCTCTGGAAAACATCTAGCAAATCTTCATCCGCTTTTCGAGCGCCCGTGCTTCAAAGCCATATTTGACCACTGTCATCAATGTAGCTTCCAATAGTCTAATCTTGGTTTTCATACTTTTCTTTCTATTCTTCCAAACTTTTTTTTTACTGTGAATAAACACCCTGAGCCTTGGCTATTCTACTTTTAACATCTTCACTGCTCACATCGTCTTTACTAATAATACTACCAAGGTAAGTGAAGCTGCCCACCTGATCAATCTTTTCATTACCCAACTTCACCTTTTCATCTTCACTTATTCCTAGCCTTAGTGACTTAGTCTTCTTAAAATGAATTTTTAAACCTATTCTAGCACCCTGAATTCGCAAAACCTCTCTTTAAATAAAGACCGGAAAAAATTTCAAATTATGGGAGAAGGAAAGAGACATTTTTTTACTTTTTCCAATGAGAATACCAAAAATATATTTTTCTAAATCTGGGGAAGGGGCAATCCTCCACCACAACTGAGCCATACAACGACCCATAGATTAGCGCATGCCTCCTTACGAAAAACTCCGAACGTGATAAACTTACATCAATTCAACGCCACAAGAATACCCACCCGAGTAACAAATAACACACCATATCCTTATTTTCCATTTATCCTCCCAAAAATGTACCCCGTAGCTCAGATGGCTTTCCCCTAAATCCTACAGCCGCATACAAGGGGAGAGGAAGAACTAACTAATGCTCTTCTACCCATGCCATTTTTTAAAAGGCAGTATTTACTATTTTAAGCTTATTTGCTACAGTTTTTTCTATATAAAAAAAATTGAATTCGTAGCTAGCTCCGTCTACTAAAAAAGTCACAGATCATTATACTCACAGTAAGAGCAGTCCTTTTTAGTAAAATTAAATAAAAAAAACAAGTTTTTTAAACTGAAAGTAAGGAGCGACATTAAAACTTAAAACGAACAGAAATTATTCCGTATATGAAAGGGGCTGTCCCCTCCTCAACGCTAAGCTCTTTACGCTAAAGTTTTTTATTGTTTTAAAAAATAAAGTTGTGAGACAGAGTCAAACTTTAGCGTAAAGAGCGAGGCGTTGAGGAGGGGACAGCCCCTTTCATATACGGAATAATTTCTGTTCGTTTTAAGTTTTAATGTCGCTCCTTACTTTCAGTTTAAAAAACTTGTTTTTTTTATTTAATTTCTGATCGTTTTTTAGTTAATGCAGCTTTTATTTTGGCTCGCCGTCCTTGAATAAGTAAACAAAATTTGCATAAAAATTTTACTTTTCTTTTGCTAAATGGCTGTCTCAAAATTTGGTTCTGACGTAATTTACAGATTAACTTACGTAACGAACTTCTATAGTCGTATATTTTTCTTCTGGAAAAAAATACAAAGTTGCAGATTTTTGCAGATATGAGCTTGAAACCTATGTTATAGGGTTTTCTGATACGCTGAATCTGACAGTGATTTTCATTAAAATTTTTTCACTTTTAGGGGATGTTTCCCTCCTCTTTAAAAAATCAGGTAAGTTTTCTCAGGCTCGTAGCCTTTGATGAGTAATACTAAACTTAACAAAATTTGTATATTTAGAATCAGCATTATAAACCCATTCTTTTGATACATTTATTGACATCAAAGTTCCGTTTTTAAAAGTTTCGCTTACTATTGAGCCGTATCGCTTGTTTTTTTTTTTATTGTTTTTTTTTTATTACGTATATGTTATTACGTATATGATGGGGTTATCCCCTTAGTCAAAACCACCCAATTTAAGTTAAAATGTAAAAAAAAATTTAATTCACACACCCCTGAATCACAAAGGCCGTTTAATTAGAATACATAGCTTTTTTGAAAGTACTAAAAGAAATTTTAGCGTAAAGAGCGAGGTATTGACTTGGGGGAGAACCCTCTCATATACGTAATAATTTCTGTTCATTTTAATTTCTAATGTTGCTTCTTACTTTCAGTTGAAAAAACTTTTTTTTTATTTAATTTCTTATCGTTTTTTAAATAATGCTTGGAAATCCGGCGCCCCCTTCATAGAAATGTCCCTTACCCCAAAGAAACATTCTCCACGGAAAGATTCTCCAGAGTAACCCCCTCCTCAGGCCCCCCCTCCCCCCCCCCCAAAAAAAATTCTTCCTGAAAATGTCTGTATACTTCCCAATAACCAATACAATATGCAAGCAATGGGCCAAGTTCATAACTTGCAGCCCTTCCCCTGGGAACTGTGGGGGATTAAGTCATCGTAAAAGATATATATATTAGATTTTCGACTATGCTAAACAAAATGGCTATCTCAAAATTTTAATTGGGTGACTTTGAGAAAAAAATGAGCGTGGGAGGGGGCCTAGTTGCCCTCCATTTTTTTTGATCACTTAAAAAGGGCACTAGAACTTTTAATTTCCGTTCAAATGAGCCCTCTTACGATATTCTAGGATCACTGGGTCAATACGATTACCCCTGGGAAAAAAAAACAAAAAAAAAACGAACAAACAAATAAACACGCACCCGTGATCTTTCTTCTGGCAAAAAATGCAAAATTCCACATTTTTGTAGATAGGAGCTTGAAACCTCTACAGTAGGGTTCTCTGATACGTTGAATATGATGGTGTGATTTTCATTAAGGTTCTATAACTTTTAGGGGGTCTTTTCCCCTTTTTTCAAAAATCAGCCAAATTTTCTCAGGCGCGTAACTTTTGATGGGTAAGATTAAACTTGATGAAACTTATATATTTGAAATCAAAATCAAAATCTGATTCTTTTGATGTATCTATTGGTACCAAAATTCCGGTTTTTAGAGTTTCGGTTACCATTGAGCCGGGTCGCTCCTTACTTACAGTTCGTTACCACGAACTGTTTGAGAATTAAACCCTTAACTAAGAAAAAGAACTACAGACTAAAAATCATTTTGAACAATTTATAAATGTCTAAAATATATTTATAATTTTTATATATTTATATTTAAATTGCCAAATTTATGAATATTTAGTCATTCCCCATGCTGAACCAAAAATAACTCAAAATCTGTCAATATTCTAAATTCACAATTTAATGACATAAAATGAAATAATAATTGAAACATGGCTAATTAAACGTAAGTTATGGTAATATATGTGTCAGATTTCTTGCTTTTTATGATTTCTTAGTAGACTTGTTCTTATTCTTTTGAGTTTCTTGTTTGTTGTTCTTTTTCTCACGACAGGCCTTTCGCTCATCCCAATCCTCCTTTAATAAATAAATAAAAAAATAAATTGTTATTTAAATTTTTTCGTGTTTAAGTATTTTTAGAAGGTTTTTTAAAAATACATTCCAAGTATATCTATATTTTAAGATATTTTTAGCGGGTTGATAGCTCTAGATAAAAAGCGGGTTGAAGATAAAAAAAAAACTATTTATAGTTATCTGAATCATTTATAATGATCCGTGTTTATTCACCATCTGAATATGCTTCTTCACTGAAAACGTATAATTAGTAAAGTCATGCAAAAAATTGAGCTACATCTTTTAACGATTTGGATGAGGAAAATTTGCAGAAACTTGGAAAGCTGCATATAGAAATAAAAACAATATTTAGGACAATCCGGGTTGAGACAAACACTGTGAAAAAAATCGATAGAAAATTGCCATTCCAAAAAAGCAGATTTAGAAAAATCAACCTGATAATTCGTTGTGATATTAACTCATTAACTGCTTGTGCTTCATTTTACCACCACTTGTGTCTATCTAAGGCATGAGAGTTCAAATCTCCAGACGGTAAGGCATTGCAAGAGCTCAATTTCAGGGGACTAAAGTAATATTACCGTTTTTTGAGGTTTTCCTAAATTCCCCTGAAAGCAAATTGATTTTTCCAAAATATCTCCGAAATTCTTGTAAAGACGTGAACAAGGTCGTATCTATGAAATTTGTTCGAGGGCATTTTTTCAGATGGGTTATGAAAAAAACTAAAAAAAAAAACACATTACAAATTTATTCATATGCATTTTTGTTACGTTTTTACCAGTTAGAGCCAAAGATTCAGGGGAGGGAAGAGGTTGGTTCAAACCCCCTAACATCCCCTGAATACGGCCTTAGACGTGAACACTACAATGAAATACAAATCTTCAACTTTTGTCAACTGTAATTTTTAGGAGATGTCACAGAGCCCAGTTTTCTGAAAACACAGGGCCAAAGGCCAACACTCCCAAGTGTAGCGTACTCGGTATTGTGGCTACGATTCACTACTAGCGTTCTAAGGCAATACTGTCTAACGCTCACTACTATAATATTATTACTGGTACTCTCGTGCCTTATAGCTAATATTGTGTGGCTAATAATTGAACGAAAAAGGTCCAAAATACTGACAAATAAACCGCATATTTTATAAATGGTGGAAATCTTGCATTTTGTTGAAAACCAAAGTCATGCAAGCTAACCTCATTGCAAACGACATGGAGTATATTTTCATTTGTTTTGTTTTCTATCCCTCTTTTCCAAACTCCCCCCGACAAAAAAACTACCCATAATATAGGTGTTAATGGGCTGTTTGTGTATTTATTTGATAACGATAAGTTAATGCGTTTGCGTAGATTATCCGTAAGAATTATTCAAAAATAGGAGGGGCAAGAGGTGTTCACATTCGAAGAGTCAAGGGGCATGGCTATTTAATAATTGTTTCTCCAAATTATTGAGGGGGCAACTTCCCCCCCCCCCGACCCCCCCAAACGGTGCCACTATCTGTATTTGTATTTTTTGAAAATAGTTCACATTTATTTTATAGAAATCTGTAGTCACAAAATCAATAAGTTATATATAGTCGTGGTTACGAATTTTAAATAGCGTTTACGTTAATTACATAGTTAATTCCACGTGCCAATTTCAATTTGTTAGTGGCTAATATATTTTGAATCAGTGCTTAGTTTTCAAATGTGGTCAGGCATGTGTAGAGAAACTTTTACTATCTTTAGTGGTTTTGCGAAATTTTATTTCTGGCACTTTAACAGTTTGCGTGCGAAAAAAAAAATTAAAAAAGAAAATCGTCGAAAAACAAGTGGGAAAGTTAACTTTTACTTAATGACTTTGATTTTTCTTTCGCAAGGAGCTCACTCTAATAGTAAGGAGCGTCCAATCAGTAGAATTTGAGGGGGGGGGGGTAAATATACTTTTCAAAATCTGTGGGGGGGGTAATTTTGTTGTTTTCTCGACATTTTCAATGAAAATACCAAAAAAGACAATTTTCAATTGAAATGCCAAAGCAAGGTGTTCTTCAGGTGAGGGAGGGGGTGAATTGCTACCTCACCTCAATTGATACCCCTGTCAATAGTTTTATGTTTTTACTTGCATCTATTTAACTTTTCTCTATTATAGTAATTTTCCTTAGTTATACTAACTCACATTTTTAATAGATTTTATTAATTAGTTTAGTATCATATTATCAGATTTTCAAAATTACTGTATGCTATATTTATAATGTTGTAGTTGTCACTTTTTTAGTAATTTATTTAACTCACCAAAGCTGATAATTAACATTTCTGGGGTTGCATATAGCTTTTGATGTGTTTAGTTTTTTGCTAATTATGTTAATTAGTTATATTTTGTGTTTGGTTTCATGTTATACAGCTATTTTTGAATATTTTTATATTTTGATTTTTCTATTAACTATTTTTTTTTTTCAATTGAATTAATTCTCTTAAACTACAAAAGCTGTCACTTTTTTCTAACTGATATTATGAATAATGCCATTCTTGGTTTTTATACGTTATTTATATAATTGTTACATTACATTGTCGTTAGTTCATTATTTTACTATATATTGTTTTATAGAGTCAGTTTGGAAATGATACCAAGGCCGTATACAGGATTTTTTTCAGGGGAGGATTATAAAAGGATTTCTTTCCGGGGCGGTTTTTACAAAAAAAAAAACACTAAAAAACGCATAAAAATTTTGTTTATATTCATTATTGTTACGTTTTCACCAGTCTGAAAAACTATTTGGGTGGGGGGGCAAACCCCCTACCCCCCTAGATACGGTCTTGAATGGTACCCAGATTAAACTTAGTATCCAGAGACAGTAATCAAGCAAGAGGTTATATTTGACTTAAATTGACTGTATACCTACTCAGGCACATACGCAGGAATTTGTTTCGGGGGGGGGAGCCAATTTGTTTCGGGGGGGGGGCAATCCTTCAAACCCATTATTCTGTGAGAAAAATCAGAAAATTATGGAAAATGAAAAAAATCGTGAGATTTCGGGGGGGGAGCCAGGCCCGGAGGCCCACCCCTTGCGTACGTCCCTGTACCTACTATGAAGTAATTTTTTAAGGGAAACAACTCTCGAATTTTAGAAAGCGATAAAAACCCATTGCTGAAAGGTGTCTACTGGTAGTAATACAGCAAGATATTTTATTTAACTTGACTCGACCCCAACTATGAATTTATTTTCTTAAAAGAATAACTCTCAAGTCTTAGAAAGCGATAAACATTTACTGTTGAAAGTTATGTCATGGTATTAATGAAGTTGTAGATCCTATTTTAATTAATTCGACTGTATCCCCATGATGAAGTTGCTCTTTTATAGTAAATAGCTCTCGAATTTTTAGAAAGTGATAAATTTTCAACATTTACTGTTGAAAGTTATGTCATGGTATTAATGAAGTTGTAGATCCTATTTTAATTAATTCGACCGTATCCCCATGATGAAGTTGCTCTTTTATAGTAAATAGCTCTCGAATTTTAGAAAGTGATAAAATGTTGCAAATGTCTACTATAGAGCTACCTTTTTGTTAAGGGAACATCAGCTTTTGAATTTCACCTAATGTTAATTGCTTGAAATTATTTGTTTTTTTTTGTAAAAAGCAATCTCAAGGAATTTCAGTTCATGGCACATGGATACTTCACAACTATGTGTTTTTAGCTTTTATTTGTAGCTTTGAGATCACATTCTAATTTCCTGGAATTTATGTTCAAAGAAAAGAAGTAAATGCCTGTAAAACTTCTTGGGAGAGAATAATTTTTTTTTATTCTTTCCTAAAACTCGTTTTGCTTCTTAAGATGGTTGAACCAATTAACGAAAATGTATTGGGGGATCTATTTTCAAAATTTAGAGGGGCAATTCTTTTTGTGTGTGTTTTTGATTTGAATTATTAAAAAGATATTTTCAACGAAAAAAAAAAAGGCCTAAATGTAGTCTCATTAATATGGGGGTGGGGTGAAAAATATAGGGGGGAGTAAAACGACCTCCTTTTGATTGGTCGAAACCCTGCACATATACATGAATTTTGGAAAGTTTGTCTTCTTTCTTATACTGATTCCCTCCCTCTTCGACATACTTGGTTGAAGTATATACATATATATATATATATATATATATATATATAAAAAAAAAATATATATATATATATATATATATATATATATATATATATATATATATATATATATATATATATATATATATATATATATATATATATATATATATATATATATATATATATATATATATAAAATATAGAGCCGTTTTTACTGTTTGTGCAGCGATTGATTTTTTCGTTTAACTTTTGGTTCTAAGAAACAGAAAAAAAATACCTTCGAAGCAAAATTGTTATCCAGAGGGTAATTTTTATTAATCCTAAGAATGTGTTCAGTTCGTCACCCACAACTACTCGCAACAGAGTCGATGGTGTGTTTAACTGACAATGCAACAACGGTATAACATCGTTAGTTAATACATCGCGTACCAAGGGCAGCCAGTTCCTGAGTCGCGGAGAAATTACCCGGAAGAATCGCCGTGAAAGAAATATACCCTAAAAAATATGTGATTTTTAATATTTGGAGAAGGACATACGGAAGTTGGCTGTCACTTTCGTTGTGATTTTGAAAATGATAAATTTTTCTTTTGTCAAAAAAGAGAAAAAAAACTGACCACAATAGATGGGAAGAACAAAAAACAGTTGAATTGATAGTATTAAAGCATGATTTGGAGAAGTATAGATTGGAGAAAATTGACCGCAGTTAATGGTAATTTGTATCATTAACTGCTATTTGTAAGAACCATTTTAACGTAAGAACATTAATTTTAGGTGTATACTCTATGTAAGGGAAGGTGCTTTTGTGATAATTGCCTAAACCGTTTGTTAAGCTGTTCTCATAAGGAGAATCAGCATGACAATATAAATCAGGAGTATCAACATCAATTTCGTATCCAGGAGGTGGTTTTAGGGGGTTTGACCACCTCCCCTCCCCCTAAAAAAAATGTCAGACTCGAAAAAACGTAACAAAATGTATATAAACGAATTTTTGATGCGTTTTTCAAAGCCTTTTTTTGTAAATCACCCCCACAACAATATTCCTGGACGCGGCCTTCATCAAAATATGATTTAAACCACATTCTTAAAAGCATGTAATTTAGAAGAAGTGACTTACGCAGGAGAGGAATTTGGTTCCCTGAAATCCAAAATATACCAGATTTCTGGGTACTTTTTATTTAAATTATCAAGTTAAATTAACTCCTGAAAAAACACGTACGTCTAGGGGTCAATAGATAGGTAAGTGTATTAAACCCAAAAAATACGGCCATGAACACAAAAAGAGCACAAATATAATAAACTTACATCGGCTATCATCATAAAAAGCACAAATATAATGAACTTGTTTCAGCCAACATCAACAAACACTTAAATGAAACATACACTTAAAAACAAGTTGCTTTAACAACAAACACTTAGAAACATACGCTTAATTTTATTTTAATTTAATTTGAAATCAACATTTTAGTAGCAAAAGAGAAATGTAATGCAATTCCTCAATTTTTTGCAAATATATTCAATTCTTTGCAAATATATTAATCACTACCGCTTGTCTGTAAAAGAACGATAAATAAGAATTATATTTATACTGACGTCACATTGGCTCGTAATTCCACCCACTTAAGATTTAACGTGGAATTAGACCCCTCATTTTAAAGTTCTTCATTATGTTTTCTTAAACCTGATATAAATTGAAAATAAGTTAAGCTGTACTCGTTTTGTTTAACAAAAATTCGTGATACCTTGCTATTTTATAAATGAACTGAGGCGACGTACTATTAAAGACACCTGGAAGTATCAACTAATTTTTTTTAAATATCCCTTCCCTTATCGTAGAGAGCCCCTGGCACCGGCTCAAGCAATGCACCAAATAATCCTCTTTAACTCTGAAAAGCGGGCAAGTATATCTGTCTTCATTGGAACATCTTTCTTAGAATATCTTTTAAATCTTGCGTTAATTGCCAGGCAGTTAGCCCTGAGTTGCATCCACAATGTCAAGTATCTAGCTGGTAAATTCAGCTTAAGGTAAATTTCCTGCTCATAAAACAACTTAACATCCTTATAAAACTTTAGATTTTCTGATTTTTTTTTATCTCTTCACTCCATTTTTGGATCATTTGATTATTTAGTACGTATCTAGTACAATCTTAAATCTCATTCTCCCAATTTGCATTTATGTCCATTGGTTCTCTACCTTTATTCCAAACAAAAGAAAATCCTGTTTTGTTTAAAATGACTTTTATTTATTTTATTTGTTTGCCATGATCTTTTTTCTCTGCGAGAGTAAATCTTCATTAGCTGCCTTAAGTAACCTGTCACTCGGGAACTAGACGACTTTCAACCAAAATTTCATCATTGAGACTAGTCTGTAATTTTTTAGTGGCCATATAACTAGACCCCAGCGCCGCGCTGGCAGATCGACCAAACGCCGCCGACGAGAGGCCCGATCGAACGCCGCCGAAGTGTCGTAACGCCGCCGGCGCACCGCAGGTGCGCTGCCGCCGGCAGAGGCGGCGGCGTTCGGTCGACTTTAAATTAATTTTGCGGCAATTCTTTATTGCGTCAACCGCAAAGTCGGAGCTTTTCCTTCTCGTGTGGCTTAGTATTTCGATTTTTCTGATTAGAAATCTAGCAGGGCTTGCACTATCCCCGAATTTTTGGGTATTTCCCCGGAAAAAAATTGGTTCCCCAAATCCCCGAAAATCACGCAATCACGGTGCCACCCCTAGCGATTTGTCCCAAGTAGCTTTCCCTGCCAAATATTACTTTGCATACCAAAGTTCTTTTCTACTCTCTTATTCGTTAATGTTCGCCCCTTTTGTTACTTTGCATAAAAACCAGACAGATACAATATGCAATTGCAAATATTACAATATACACAGTTCTTAATATGTTGACAAAAAAAAGTATCGTCTTTATGAAATGAGTTTAAATCATTTCGAATGCAATTTCCCAATCGCTATTTCTTACATCATTCGTACTCAAGAATTTTATTTTCAAGTTGAATAGAATTATAGAACACATTCACTACTATACAGCTTCAGCCTTCAGTTGGATTTTGAAATTGACAGCCAACAGATTGTTTCTACAGCTGAATTGTAATTTTGCAGATTTTTTTTTTTTTTTTTTGCTGATTTTAGATAAGATTTTCTTAATGTTTAACACTAAATTTTTTAACGCCTGATATAAAATATAATCTTCTTTCTGAAACATTTTTAATCCCCCCCCCAAAAAAAGCCTTCTATTGAGAAAAAATTTTGCTATAGACTAAGCTATGTACAAGGTTAGGGAATTAAAGATCGAACCGGAAGTTACCCCAAAAATATGATTCATAAGTACCTCATTTTTTTTTTAAAACAGGGACGCCAAAAAGATAATTATTTTTTTCATTTAAAGTGGAGACAGAAGAAAATGATATCAAATTCCCTGGGAAACCACTGAAATATTGTGATAGACCCAGGGCCCCCCATTAGGACTTGTTCATTGTCTTGGGTATTTTGCGATTTCTCATAGGCTACTGGCCTAATTTGGCTTTTGTGTGTGCCACCTTTTAATTAAATTATTTGGATCTCATTGAATGCCACGGCGAATCTATGACTCAGTTTTCCAATATTTTGAGGTATATCTGAATAATTTTGACATTTTTGTTGTTGTCTTTGTACCCCTTTACTCATTCCCTCAATTTTTTTTTTTCAAGGAACACTAAGCTGTTTAACGTTATTTTGCGTGTTTGTTTGAACCTTATAGTGACCTAGTTAATTATTAAGTAAATTAATTTTCTAATGAAAGATGAGACAGTATCCTATCAAGGTGGTATCCAGGGGAAGGGGGGTAGGGAGGTATTACACTTAAATGGTAATATCTCGAATTTTTTTTTATTGAAAGCAGGGATCCCAAAAAGTTATTTATTTTTTCATTTAAAGCAGAGACGGCATCCTATCAAGGTAATATCCAGAGAGGGGGGGGGTAGTGAGCTATCATATTTAAAGTATAATACCTCGATTTTTTGTTGAAACCAGGGGTGCCATTGGGTTAGTTATTTTTTTTTGAAGAGGAGATGGTGTCCTATCAATATAGCATCCAGGGCGGGGGGAGATAGGGAGTTATTATATTTAGGTGATAGTACCTCGATTTTTTTTTCATTGAAAGCAGGGATGCCAAAAAGTTGAAAAGTTGACAAAAATTAACAAGATTTTCGTGAGTTATACTTGATACAGCACTTGCATGGTTTTATTGTCCAAAGGGAAAGGGACATATGCGTCCAACCCGTTTTTTTCATATTGATGAAACGGGTTTACTTTGAAAACATTCATTTATAAGTACCAGGCAGATTTACACTAAAACGAATTGGTGTTACGAAAGTAATATCGACATCCCCACCTAACGTTGCGCTCGAGTGACAATGGCGCCCTTGGTCCAGTGCCCAAGTTACATTAAAAGGCCAGGTAATAATAAAAGCTTTCAATTTGGGTGGTTCAAGGAGGAGTCTTTGACAGTCTTATGACCTCAGGGAACTAGATGTTGCAACATTCTTATGTATCTACAGTGGTTTAAAAAATTCGATCACCCCACAAATGATTACCAAAAATATGCACAAATATAACAAATGTAACATTTGGAATATTATAACAGTTTTTCATAGCTTTGAAGAAGAGCAAAAAAGGCTAAATACCCCTAACTACGCTTGAAAGCTATTTTAAAAAGAAACTCTTTGGATATTTCCATGGATATGACCATAGCAGAAGCTTTAAGCCTGGGTGGGGATCAAATAGGTATCTTTGAGTATTTTGTCTACTGGTGACTTATTGTTGCGACTTTCTTGAATTTGGTAATTTTTGTGAGCACTTGGAAATCAAAGCTTAAACTGAATAACTGATACTAAGTGTCCTAACATTTTGTTTGGGTTAAAAATGACAAACTAGGATGAAAATCTCAACATCTTCCTGGAGCTACTTCAGTCTGCATATTATTTCATTTAATTCCATTTAAAACGGTGAGCTTTGCAGTTTTTACCTAAGAAAATAGCTGGCACTTCATTTTTCTTCATACCGAATAAACCATTAAGTGTTTTTTGGTTCATTGTAATTGAAGTGTTCTCATGTGAAGTGTTCATTATGTATTTTTCAATTTGATAAATCTACTCGTTTTAGATGGAGTTTATAACTTGACTGATATTATGTATTTATGAATTTATAATTTGGAATGAATCAAAAAAAAAAAAATGAATAATATCCAAAAGAGCAGCCAAAAGCAATAAAAAAGCAGCCGTTCAGCCTTAGCCTCCATGACATATATTCTATAAAGGAGCCAAAAACAAACTTTAAAATGTATTTTTTTTTAAATTGTTATTAAAAACCAGTTTTTAATACAAGAAGGCTTTTTAGGAATCCAAAAGAGCAACAAAAAAAACAATCAATATCAAAGTCACCCATTTCAACTGTTTTTAAGGTGACAAAATAGATATAGGCACAGAGCATTATGACAAAATTAAACTTCTAAGTTCAAAGTTATATTCAAGTTTTTACCCAGATAACTGACGAATTTTGTGATACGGTATTTGAAGTTTTGTATGCAGTAACGCTCGATGAAAAAAACTACTAATTTTTATAATTATTTAAGTTAAGAATACATAGCTAATAGATACTTCAACTACTCGTATTATGTAAGGATTCTGAAACGCCACAGCTATTTCGTCTCTACCAGAGTTCTACTTCTCTTGATGAATAAGTAAGAAGACCAGTTTCCAGCCAGCGACTTGTGAATTTTTGAACTCATGAAAAGGCTCGAATTTGTTGCAAATTTAAGCTGTGATTTGAGAAAGATTGATTAAAACATTATTGTCTGTAGTCAACATTGATCACACCAGCGGTACGTTACCAACCTCTTACCGGTTGTATTTTACTAATGTAAGACTAGTTGCGCGACGTGATGTGCTATTTTCAGCCCCGCCGCCGCTGAGGGTCCCTCCTCGATGTGCCGCCGGGGTCTACATATAACTAGGTCTCCATTTAAAGACTGGGAATGAATTATTCTATACAGCCCAAACAATCTCTTAAAGTACCCTAATTGAATACTCTCTAGCTGAGCCACTGTCTCATTTCCCCCAATCTCTGCTCCGTAATGTAAAATGGGCATTATTCTCGATAAAAAGACCCTTTTATGTGACGACAAGTTTTTTATTCCCATTACACTATTTCTGTACACTATTACACTATTACACTATTCCCCGTTTTAACGTTTTTTACACATTGCTGCTCTTCCCCGGTTTAACGTTTCCTCTATATGTGAATTCCATCTACCATTACTTTGAAAAATATATCCAAGATAATTAATTTTATCCACAACTTGTATCTCCTCCCCCTCAAACCAAAATTTACTTTCGCATTTATCATTCCTCTTGTTAAATATAACCACTTTTGATTTCTGAACATTTACCTGAGGGTACTTCATCTTTAGATAATCATCTGTTAAATGCAGAAGCTTCTGTAAATCGTGTGCCGAATTTGCCACTAGAGCAGTGTCATCAGCAAACAATAACACTAAGAATTTTCCACTACCTACTCCCACTGTTGGAGCCCATTTTTTTGCTAAAAATTCTACAATGTCATTAATAAAAAGACCAAAACGTCGAGGTGACAAGGCGCTTCCCTGCTTTACTCCTTTCTTAACTTTAGAAGGACTTGAAAGACCCGACCCACGTACTCTTACTGTTACACTAGTTTCAAAATACATTTTTACAATCAAACGAATGAAACAGGAAGGTAGCCCCACATCCTCTAGGCTTTTTTTTAAAGCAGAACTCTATTAACATTATCAAACGCTTTTTTACGTCCAAAAATGCAACATATAACTTATTTTTTTCCTGATCCTTACTTTTCAATTAATCCACTTAAAATAAGCCTTATTTATAAATAAGCCTATCCGTAGCACTATAACCTTTTCTAAAACCTCTCTGCTCTTCATTCATTATTCCAAAACCAATCCTTTAACCGGCTATCTAAAATTTTCTAAAATATTTTACTACATATAGGAGCTAAGGACACCAGCCTATAACTCTTATGATCCCTAGGACCCCCCCTTTAAATATAGGAACCATTATTGATGTCCTCCATGTAGAAGGCCATACTCCATTACTAATAATTCTATTAAATATGTAAACCAACACAGGCAATATCAAAGGCAGCGCAATAGCACTGCCTAAGTAAAGAACGATATTGGCACCATGTATTTTTTTTTCCTTTAGACCAGGGCACTTCGTATCGAAGGAGTTGTCGTAGAAACTTCAAAAAGGGCTCATTCGATTGGAAATTGGAATGGCTAGTGCCCTTTTCAATAGCCGAGAGTGATTGGAAGGCAACTATCACCTCTTCCACACCCACCAATTCCCAAAACAAATCCAATTAAAATTTTGAGATATCCATTTTGTTCAACGTAGTTGAGAGATCTGGAACTTATGTTTTTGAGGACACTCCCCCACAGCCCTGAGGGAAAAGGTTGTAAGTTATGACCTGGGGGCATATAATGTTTTTATAGAATGCGTTGTAGTAGAAACTTCAAAAAGGGCTCATTCGATTGGAAATTCAAAGGTTTAGTGGAATTTTTAATAGTCAAAAGTGATTAGAGGGTAACTAACCCCCTTTCTCACGCCCACCATTTCCAGAAACACATTCAATCAAAATTTAGAGGTAGACATTTTGTTCAACACAGTTGAAAGATCTGGAAATTATGTTTTTGATGAGGACACTGCCCCCCAGCCCTCAGGTAAAGGGTTGTAAGTTCTGCCCTGGGGGCATATACGGTTTTTATAGAAAGCGTTGTCGTAGAAACTTCAAAAGGGGCTCATTCGATTGGAAATTGAAAGGGCTAGTGGTGTTTTTAATAGTCGAAAGTGATTGGAGGGCATCTAACCCCCCTCTCACGCCCACCATTTCCCAAAACAAATTCAGTCAAAATTTTGAGATAGACATTTTGTTCAACGTAGTTGAAATGTCCGGAAATTATGTCTTTTAGGATGACCCCCCCCCCCACAACCATCAGGGCAAGGGTTGTAAGTTATGCCCTGGGGACATATACGTTTTTTCTTAGAAAGTGTTTTCGTAGAAATTTCAAAAAGGGCTCATTTGACTGGAAATTCAAAGGGCTAGAAACCTTTTTAATGGTCGAAAGTGATTGGAGGGCAACTAACCCCCCTCTCACACCCACCATTTTCCCAAACACATCCAATCAAAGCTTTGATATAGACATTTTATTCAACGTAGTTGAAAGGTCCAGAAATTATGTCTTTGAGAATGACACTCCCCCTACAGCCCTCAGGGCAATAGTTGTAAGTTATGCCCTGGGGGCAGATAAGGTTTTTATAGAAAGCGTTGTCGTAAATACTTCAAAAAGGGCTCACTTGATTGGAAATTGAAAGGGCTAGTGCATTTTTTAATAGTTAAAAGTAATTAGAGGGCAACTAAACCCCCTCTTACGCCCAACATTTCCCAAAACACGTGCTGTACAAATTTTGAGATAGCTATTTTGTTCAACGTAGTAGAGGAGGGGGTGCCAGTCCCACGAGAACCACGTGGTTTATTGTTTTATCAGTGAGAATGAAAAAACAGAATTTTTCTCACTTGAAAAACAGGAATTTTCTCACATTGATGGTTGTTTCTTGGATGGTTATGTGTGTTGGTCAATTTATTTGATGTTTTTCATGGATGTCAACAGTAATTCATGTCTGTTTTATGGTTTTTGTCAGTGAGAATTTGAAAAACAGGAACTTTCTCACTTTGATGGATGTCAACAGTAATTTATGTCTGTTTTATGGTTTTTGACAGTGAAAATTTGAAAAACAACGACCAGTACAGCAATTTATGGATGTTTTATGGTTTTTGTCAGTGAGAATGGAAAAACATGTATTTTCTCACATTAATGGATGTCAACAGCAATTTATTTTTGTGACCTAAAGTCAGTCAATAATCAAATTGTTTCCGGGCAAAGTTTAATAATGTCTGACAGGTACTGTCAATCATTAATCAAATTGTTTCCAGGCGAAGTTTAATAATGTCTGACAGGTAATGTCAAGATTGATTGATATGTCTAACGAAAGGGGAATTAATTTATTGTTTCTAAGTGGGATGATTATTGATTCAAGAAAGGGGAATTAATTTATTGTTTATAAGGGGAATTATTGATTCACGAAAGGGGAATTAATTGTTGTTTCTAAGGGGAATTATTGATACAAGAAAGGCGAATTAATTTGTTGTTTCTAAGGGGAAGGTGGGGAAGAGATATATTGATTGCGTAATCTAAAGGAGAGAATTCCCGAGAAATTGATTACATAATCGGTAGAACCCTATAAGGAGCTCGTGACGGGAATCCATTTATGGGCATAGAATGACGTAATCAACAGAGACAAATGGATTTCTGAGAAATTATTTACATAATCGGTAGAACTCTATCAGAAGGTCAGGACGGGAGTTCATTTTTGAGGATACAATGACATAATCAACTAGGACAAACACGTTCCTTTTTTAATGTACCTCCTACACCCATTTTCCAACATGATGTACTTATCCTTTTCATCCACAACTTAATCTAACCGCTTTTTGGATATCTCTACACAAACAAATTATTTTCAATGACCATTTCAGAGCAAGTTAATTTATTAGTGTCCCTAATAAACCCATTACCAAACTTGGAGTGATACTCTTTTTCTCCATCATTTTTACACAACAGATTTTTTGTTACCTCAACACCAACAAATACTTTTCAAAGACCATTTCATAGCAAGTTACTTTCTTAATGTCCATCCTAAACCCATTTTCCAACTTGAGGTACTTATCTTTTCCCCCACAACTATACTTTACAGCTTTTTGGATACCTCAACACCAAGAAATACTTTTCAAAGAACATTTAAGAGCAAATTACTTTCTTAATGTCTCTCCCAAACCGATTTTCCAACTTGAAGTGCTTATCTTTTTCACCCACAACTATACTTTACAGCTTTTTGGATACCTCAAAACCAAGATATACTTTTCAACGACCATTTCAGAGCAAGTTGCTTTCTTAATGTCCCTCCTAAACCCATTTTCCAACTTGAAGTACATGAAGTACTGTCGTAAAATGCAAGAGTTGGAATATTTCAGTAGTGTTTTGTTGTGCTTTACCTTGTCACAGTTACATTCTTTTGAATTTCATAGTTCATTTTTAATTTTTTTAATTGAAATGCAAGAGTTGGAATATTTCAGTAGTGTTTTGCTGGGCTTTACCTTGTCACAGTTACATTCTCTTGATTTTTCGAAGTTCATTTTGAATTTCTTTCGCTAAGTACAAGAGTTGGAATATTTCAGTAGTGTCTTGTCGTGGTTTACCTTGTCACAGCTACGTTCTCATGATTTTTCAAAGTTCATTTTGGATTTCTTTCGTTGAAATGCAAGAGTTGGAATATTTCAGTAGTGACATGTTGTGCTTTACCTTGTCACAGACACATTCTCTTGATTTTTCGAAGTTCATTTGGAATTTCAGTCGTGAAGTGCAAGAGTTGGAATATTTCAGTAGTGTTTTGTTGTGCTTTACCTTGTCACAGTTACATTCTGTTGATTTTCATAGTTCATTTTGAATTTCTTTCATTGAAATGCAAGAGTTGGAATATTTCAGTAGTGTTTTGTTGTGCTTTACCTTGTCGAAGTTAAATTCTCTTAATTTTTCAAAGTTCATTTTGAATTTCTTTCGCGAAGTGCAAGAATTGGAATATTTCAGTAGTGTCTTGTCGTGGTTTACCTTGTCACAGCTACATTCTCATGATTTTTCAAAGTTCATTTTGGATTTCTTTCGTTGAAATGCAAGAGTTGTAATGTTTCAGTAGTGAATTGATGTGATTTACATTGTCACATTTACATTCTATTGATTTTTATAAGTTCATTTTGAATTTCTGTCTTGAAATGCAAGAGTTGGAATATTTCAGTAGTGTTTTGTTGTGCTTTACCTTGTCACAGTTACATTCTATTGATTTTCATAGTTCATTTTGAATTTCTTTCATTGAAAGGCAGGAGTTGGAATATTTCAGTAGTGTTTGTTGTGCTTTACCTTGTCACAGTTACATTCTGTTGATTTTCATAGTTCATTTCGGATTTCTTTCATTGAAATGCAAGAGTTGGAATATTTAATAAGTGACTTGTTGTGCTTTACCTTCTCACAGTTACATTCTCATGACTTTTCGAATTTCATTTTGAATTTCTGTCGTGAAATGCAAGAGTTGGAATATTTAAGTAGTGTGTTGTTGTGCTTTAACTTCTCACAGTTACATTCTGTTGATTTTAATATTTCATTTTGAATTTCTTTAATTGAAATGAAAGAGTTGGAATATTTCTTTAGTATTTTGTTGTGCTTAACCTTATCACAGTTGCA